>NW_026532349.1:0-6864 GCF_026283585.1 Hylaeus volcanicus | reverse complement strand
TGTAGCAAGATAGATTGAGAAACCTCCGGAACGACATCGTTTCCTAGGAAAATAATTTATCGCCGCTGCATTTGTCCGTCGCCGATGTCGATTGGCGTCTCGGTGACATTATTGGTGACACAGGACGCGATCTACGATTGGGCGCCTAAAAGCTCCGGAAATAGATCCGACGGAAGGGAAACGCGGACACGGGATGCCTGGGCGAGGGATATAAATCTATCGCGGGGATGCGTCACGACAGCCGAAAGCATTCCGAAATACGAAATACCGGGGGAACCGTGTCCTTAAATATGGATCGAATCGCGGAGCCAGTTTGGGGAATGAAAGAAACTCCCTGGTATCGGTCCTTGGTTTCACTCAGGATAAGTGCTTTCCCATTGTGTTCCATCGATTTCCTGTCCAGGTGCGCATATATCTCTTCGTCGGACCTCTTCGTTATCCGCTCGCGATATTCTCGCGTTTTTCAATTGCGCGTTGTATCTCTTCTATTAGGTCATCCCGTAAGTTCGTGCTGCAGACCCGTGTCAATATTTAAGGGGTCATTCTACTTTATTGGCCAAGAATGACAATGCTTCATCTCTAATTTTTTTCGAAATTATCTGACAAAACGATTTATCTCAAACTTTATGCGTATATTTATTATACTTTTATAATTACATAAGAATTTTTTCAAGAAGAAATATGAATATTACGTTGAACTATCTTTAATTGAACAATAATCTATTTTGGGTTCGATTGTACAGCCGGTCTCCGAGCGAAGTCTTGAAACGTCCAAGATCGTTAATCAAATCGAATCAAGCGGTACGTGTTTGCAGTGGCTGAAACGTGGCAGGTAAGGAGTTTGCGAGCGAGCAAAGTGGCGCGCGAGAGGTCCCTTCGAGCGTGAAAATGTTATTAACAAAGGGTTCGGCGACGGCACTGAAATTCCAATGAAAAAAGCGCCCTTGTTAAGTTTTCCTCCTGGCAGGTGGACGCGTCGTAACTTTAACGCGACAGCGGACGATACTTTCAAGCGCTCCACGAATAGTATCGCGCGTTACCATCGAACGTGACACGTTCCAGCATGCGACAAAGACGGCGTGTAATCGAATCAGCCGTAACGTCGGTGTCGGTCGTGTCGGGCTTACTGTGATACTGCAGTTCGGCGACGTCGAATAATGGATTCACGGCGAGGCGTTCGGTCTGCATTTATTATTCAACGCCAGGGTCGCTCGATAAATTTCGGAGTTGACCCGAAAATGGCGGGCGAACAACGCGCCCGGATGGAATTTAAAGCGTGGCCGCGAGAGTCACCGCGATCTCGTTACTCGCAAGGTTGTTGTCCAACTTCTCCATCGATAGCGATCGATAGCGCGCGCTAAGGTTACGGGGTTTACCGGGGAAACTTTACCGGGCGCAGCTGCGAAGGCACCTGGGAAAACCGTGGCAGATCATTTGACAAGCTTACAAATTCACCATTTTACTCGACGCATTTAATAATGTACGTAGAATCCAAGAGCAACCTTCCTTGGAATTTTACGGGGACGCCAAGTACTTGCTTCGATGAAACTTAAAAATGGAGTGCGCTTGTCTTTCCATTCTCTTTCTTGGTCGGCTTAATTGACTGTCGTAGGTCACAATGTTGACTGTGTATTCGCGCTAACTTCTCGATGCTTTTGTCGATTAGAGCACCTTTTTTTCTTTTTTTCCTTCTCTCCTTCTTCTATCCTTGCTTGATCGATTGATGGACTGTGTTAAATCTACTGAATTCAAAGGATAGAAGGAGGATAGAAGTAAAGAAAAAAAGAAGACGAAACCTCCCCTTAACGAGACTTTACTGTATAAATAAAACGGTTCATTTACCGATTACAGTAAAGTCTGGATAAGTGCAAGAAAATTAGAACCCAAACATTGCAGTTACCGAGGTTTCTATTCTGTGTTTAGGGCAGAGTGGACAGAGAGTGAAAGAGAAAGAGGTCCGAAGAAAAAAAGCAGTCGGCAGAAGCGTAACGATGAGACAATAGAATACAGTCTCACCGGTATCTCGGTTAGGATCATGTTACACTGCTCGCTCGACGCGAGTCATCTTGCATTTATCCAGTCAATCCTGCCTCGCACTTATCCAGTCTTTACTGTACTCGTTAATTTATATCGACAATAATTGAAAATTACTGAATTCTCTCTCGCGCGCCCTTCGGTCAAATCTGGCGGCTCGAATTCATTTTCAAGCCAACGGGCGATATCGTAAGGGACTGCACAAGGAAAGCGGACACTCCGAAGTGTTTATTTATCGGAACACGCGTGTCGTTCGGTTGTAGGACAGCGTGTCCACGTTCGCGCAATGGTGCGCGACAGCCTGTTCGCAATGCGGCCATCCTTTGTGCACGGGCAGCCGTGTTGCGCGTAACGAGTACTCGATCAACATTGCCATGATCCCTGGAGGTCATTGTTTGCGGCGAGCGAGCGTTCTACAAAGGTCAGAGACATCCAAGCCAGTCGTGCGGAGCGTTGACACGTCCGACGACGTCGCGAACGTTCACAGACACGAGGAAAACGGGCTAGGAACAAACGGTCAGTGATTTAAGAAAAACTAAATATAAATGTCCCGTGAATGTAAACGATCGGTTTATTCGAGTCGAGAATGAATGTTTCATAGAACGAACGGTCTCGGCTGGGGAATGGACGTTATATTTGTTTTTCTTACTCGTTGGTCTAAAGAGCGATAACAAAATAAGTAGAAGTACGGTAAAGACTGGATAAGTGCAAGAAAATCGGGATCCAAACATTGCAGTTATCCAGTCGAGGTTTCTATTCTGTGTTTGTTTAAATTTGACTCAAGTTCAGCGTCGAACGTAGATAAGGACAGAGAGTGAAAGAGAAAGAGGTCTGAAGAGAAAAAGCAGAAGCGTATGAATCGGTTAGAGAGGTGGAGTAGAGTGAGAACCGTGTCCTTGACTAGCCAATTTGTCGGGAATGGAATAGAGAATAGAGCAATAATTACACGAGTTCCAAGGAACGATCATCGGGAATGAGTCAGCCATGAATTCTCAAGTTTCCAGAACATATTACAGTATTGTCTCGAAACAAGCAACTCACTGTCCCCACATTTTTGTTTGAAGTCGCCCGCCGAGAAAGAAATCCGTAAAGAATTCAATTTTATTAATGCTAAAATGAGAAAGCATATTATCTTCTATCCTTCTCCAAAGAATAACACCCATGTTCGAGCGATCAGTTTATAGTTTGCCTCTACATCGAATAACATACCTCCTCGAGATAAGCAACTCACCGGTCCCGACCGAGTTGCTTATTTCGAGACAGTACTATATTTCGTAATACACGCAGAACCAAACGACGCTAAATTAAGAATAACGTGTCGCGAACTTTTCCACGTAAAAAATATTCGCTGTCTCTGGTCATTTTTCAATGTTACCCGTTTAATGGGTTCAACTTTTCTCGAAACGTAAATTTTCGTTTAATTTGTAGAATTAAGAGCGGGACTTGGTGGGTCGCGGTGATCCCGGTTGGAAGATAACCGTGTACCCTTGCTACGTAAATACGCCATTATGTGCAATCACATGACAGGAAAGTAGAGCTAATGGAGAGTGTGCTGTAACGTTGCGTTAAGCTTTAATCAATAAACAAATAGAGGTGGGAGCTCGTAGAAGCCAGGTAAACTAGATAACCAATTACCTTTCGCATGACAACGTATGAGATAGATTAATCGTTGGGGATCCGACCCGGGGGTCGTGAATTCTTGCGGAAAATTTGCGGGGCATCGAGAACGTCGACGTTATTAGCTTTATTAATAGGGACAATTTCGAACGGTACGCCCACGTGGAGCTTTTAACCCTACCATAAACTTTCATTTGCGTAACGTCGTAAACTCGTGATGCGAATTTCGCGAGACTTGTTCTTGAAGGCCGCGAGAGAACAGGTGGCAAAAGGAAAAAGCAATCCGGACCGAGATAGTATCGAAAACGAATTTGACGACAAACAGCGTTGGAATTCGGCGACGCGTAGATTCTTGCGGGACATTTGCGAGACGTCGGGGTCGTCCGCGTAATTAATTTCGTTAATAGGGACGATTTCAAAGGGAAGCTTTTAACGGCATGACAAAATTTCGTTCGTATAACGACCGCACGTCACACACTCGCGATTCGAATTTCACGGCAATGATTTTTGGAGATTAATTAACGAGAATTTCGCGACGCGTAATTTTATTTTCGATATTTACCCTCGTGGCCAGTGAAAATATTTCTCGCTCAACTTTGAATGAACTGCGAGGGGTGAAATTTGATTTTACTCTTCGATAGATTGTGTTCGAAGTGAAAATTCACAATTGACGTAGGCAAGCGTTTCGTATTTGTTTTTAATACATCAGAGGCCTGAACGTTTGGACTAGCGCTCGTGTTACTTCTCACCGTGATTTTTCCGACTTTATTAATCGCAGCTTCATCAAATTAAGCTCATTATTTTTGTTATACTTTAAGCTTTAATTTAAGCGTAGTTGCGCCAAAAAATGTTAACATTTACGCCCGTGGTGGCTTTGGAAAAAAAGTTTTTTTTGCACAGAATGTACCTTTTCTGAAAAACCATTAAAGATAGACTTTTCAAATTTGTTATATAGGTTAATACAATATCTGAGCACATTTTAGTCGTTTTATTGTTTTACCTAAAGTTGGAACAAAAATATGAAAAATCATACTTTCACGAAAAACAAGGCTATTTTGTATTACTTTCGTTCTTTTACAACTGTAATTAAACTAATCAAATTTTCAACTTCAAACTTCACTAAGTTGTATTTTAAACATCGATAAACAAGTTGAAATCAGAAAAATGACGATCGGGCAAGTGGTTTTTCAGAAAAGATACATTTTGTGCAAAAAAAAAAAAACAGTGATTTTTCTACCCTTTTTTCCAGAACCACCAAGGGCGTAAAACTTAACATTTTTTGGTGCAACTACGCCTAAATTAAAGCTTAAAGTATAACAAAAATAATGAGTTTAATTTTATCAAGTTGCGACTAATCGTTCCTTAAACGATGAAACTCGAAGGAAATTTTATTTCCAACTTAAAAAATTACGTTTTCGTGCAATTTCTCATTGTTATCATTTTCATTATTTCCCCGATTAGCATACGCGTCGACTGTTGTCATACTCCTATCGTCGGACTATATCGGTCATTGTAATTTAGCGTAAATCAGTCCCTGGTACCGGCGAGAATATTCACGCGAAGCTGGGTTCTAACGAGTTTAGCGAAATACCTCGCATTTACCGTCTAATAATCCAATTTAATACACGCTCAGCGGTCAACGCGAATGCTCGCCAGACCTTCGTGCCACGAAACAAATGTCCAGTAAATAGTCCCGTGGCGATTCGACGTGTACCCAGCAACGAGGAAATCGTTGGCCGTCGATGGCGGCCAGATTTCGCTGTGCAAACTGTGACCTCACCCCGATACCACCCTCGCAATCTTCCCCTTCGAGTGGAGAGCAGTTTGCTCGCCCACGAAGGTCGTCTGAATTTTTGGCAACGGCCCAGTACGTATCCAGTCCCCCTATTATGCAAATCGATGGCAAACTGTTGCTTCGTACCACGGATATTCCACAGATATCCTGAACAACGTTCAATCGGGACGAGAGTACGACCCTCTTCCTCCCCCGTGCTTCGATGACCAGGAAAGTCGTTTCCATCGAATTCGAACGAATCCAATACGCGGAGAGCGTTAAATTCAGGCCTTCCAATGAGAAAAAATCAAATTACAGTATTGTCTCGTTAAGCGCACAAGCTCGGGACTGACCTTGTGCGGATGACGTGGACTTCGTATATTTCCCGATGTTTGAAACTTGTATTTTCTGATGTCTTTAAAGTTTCTTATTGTTAACTTTTTTGTTGTAAAACTTTTATCTCGATGTCGGTATCTCGATACCTCGATATCGGAGAGAGGAAATAGGGTATCGCTTAGTATTCCGAAGGTTTTTGTGAATGGGCCACAGGGTGCCGAAACAAAATTTAAAAAGCCAAAAATCGAATATTTCGATATTCGAATAATGTAATATTGGATTCGCACTGAACTCGACGCGAGAAATTCAGTTCAAATGGTTACAAAATTCTAGGAAAATTATTTCTCAAGTTATCGCCAAAAAACTGTGCAAAATTTTAAGCAAATTACCACAGGAAAATTTTTTATAGGAAAAATAACATCATATTCGGATTCAGCACCCAAAGAAACCTATAGATACCGAGTTTCGTAATGATTGGATAAAATTTTTTTTATTCCCTATGATAACCCTGGGGAAATTGACCAAAACCGTGACTCAAGATTGGCTTGTCAACTTTAAACGTCCATAACTTCCTCGATTCTTAACCGATTTACTTCACACACACGCCGTTGGAAAGCTCTTTTAAAGCCCAACAAATATTGTTTGATGCTATAAAACACTCGGATGGCTTTATCACCCTCAAAAGTCGTGTCAAAGGTCACACACCTCGAAAACACTCACGAATTTTTTTGAGGCCCTTATAATTTTTCTAGCGGGTCACCGATTTTTTTATGAGTACCTATTATGAAGGTGAACATTCGGTAAAAATTCCATCGAATTCCCATTTGAGGTTCTGAAGTAAAAAAATAAATAGTTGCGAAAGCTGAAAATTCCAAGGGGTCCGCCAATTTTTCGATCAAAAATTTTTATTTTTAGATATCGCTCAAAATATGCTTTTCAAGGTTTTGGGGGTCGAGAAACACGATTCTGAAGTCGGTTTCTCGATAAAAAAAAAGTGTCATCACGTGGTTTACTTATCAATCTCTCTTCTTTCTTGGGTACATTGTCTCACCGACATACAATAAAGTCTCCATAAATGCACAAACTCGGGACTGAACTAGTGC
>NW_026532348.1:0-8255 GCF_026283585.1 Hylaeus volcanicus | reverse complement strand
TTTTACTTTGAACTTACAATCTAAATATATTATATTTTACATATATATTGGATTGTCCAGAAAGTTCGTGTCAATTTTTAAGAAAAATTCAAAGGTATATTTGAATTTATAATATATATATTTATTGAATTATGTAAGTACCATTTTGTTCCACAATTTTTCCACCTTTTAAGGGATGTCCGCATGCTATTCATTTACAACCATTTCGATATATTCAGACCTGGCCTACTAAAAATCGGCATGGACTTTCCAGACAACTCAATAAATTCGGTGAAACGCGTCGAATGAGCATTCATAAAAGCCTCGACTCGTGAAAAACTCAAAAAGCGATATCGGCATTAATTAAAGGCGTGGAGTCTCGCTAAAACGCCAATCGTTCCACGTTCACCCTGAATTGATTTCGAATGATTAACCGCGTGTAAAGCGAAACAGATTATGATTGATCCGCGCAATGGGCATCGACATCGATTTTTCCTTACCGATATCCGCGGACCTGTCGATAATCAATTTCGTTTGGGAAATACCGGACCTATCAACCCTGCAATCCTTTTCCACGACCGTTCCATCGACGCTACGATTTACGTTGTGAATAATGGGATTAGGGTGATCCCAGTCCGCGTTTCGTGCAATGATCAAATCAGTACTCGACGTAAATAAAAAATATAAATTCTATCGAGATAAATACTCTAAATATAAAACCGGAATAGTTCAAGAATATTTATTATAAAGGGTGATTTAAGATTTGTTGCTAAAATATCTTCGTTACTTTTAGTGACACGAAGATATCTCTCCAGAGGAAAAGGTTAGAGTAAAAAAAATTAGCTCAACATCATATTTTTTGAAATTTCAAGATCATCAATGTTTTTTTTAACGGAACGGGGTATTTTCAATATTGCAATCTTGTAGCTAATTAAAAGACAAGTTCAAAGGTGTATAATAAAATGACCTACACTACCTTCAGAGGAGTAATTTGTAAAAAGTCAAGAAGAGTTGAACTTGAAATATCCCTAATATTTCTAATGATATGGTAATATTATGCCATGTTGCACAAAAAGTGCAAACATGTATAATATGTGTTATTACAACAAATATTAGGTGTCTCAACCTGAATGAATTATACAGGGTGTCTCAGGCGATTTTGACATCTTGATGAGTAAAACTCTAGTCACTCGCACCTGCAAGGAGTTTATTAATTTCCCTTGGATTTCATGTTACTGATGAAGCTTAAAACAATAACAATAACGTACCCGTTCCGAAAGGCTACAATTACGAACGGGTAAATTTCGAAAATAGACGGACGAAACAAAGAAACTTCTCGCGCGTAAGGTTCCCCAGAGTCGCTAATTCGCCGCGAACGAGACTGTCCCGTAAGTCTGAAAAGTCATAAAACTATCAGAGAGTTGGCAAAGTAGCATCGTCACTTCAGTCTCGGCAGAACTTTTAAAAGCCGGCCAAACTATACCGAACCTAATAGATATATCAAGTTTTAACGTCGAAGGCGCTCGTCTCCTCGAGTGCGTATTTCGCGGAGGTCTTAGCGATCTTCTTGCCACCCGTTTTTCTATCCTCCCCTTTCATCGGTCGAGTTCGCGGAAAACAACAAGAAATCGCCATTGTATACCAAGGCATCTGCGGTTTTCCACGTATGTTTCCGGTCGTTGTCGGAGAGCAACGAATGTCGGGAGCCAACAATAATCGTTAAAGCGTAACGCGGCCGATTCTCTCCGTCTTGTTTCTTGCGAGTACTGGTTACCCAGGATTCGCGCCGCTTGCCCACAATTTTTCCCATTTATAACCATGGGACCATCCAACTGCGCGACTCGTTTCTGTACAACTCGCTGTGAAACAAGAAGCGTCATCGTGTGCCGCGACGATAACACGGCTACTTCGTGACGTTACATTTGTCCCATTTATATCCAGGAGTGGGAACGCAGTGTTCTCTGGATAACCGGGAAAAATCGGGACCTCGGCGTCTCAGTTATTCGACGGTGGTCCAGTTTTCTTTTCAGAACTCAACATTTTCTTTACTTTTCGAAAATTAGTATCGAAAGGGATTTTTTGGCGATAACTTGAGAAATAATTTCCCTAGAATTTTTTAACTATTTTTACTGAGTTCCTCGCATTGCCAAAATTAAAATATTCGTTTATTGGTTGCCTGAATTTTTTTTTGAGGCCCTCCTGAGGTCCACTCATAAAAATCTTCGGACACGATGGAACTTCCTTAAGGTCTAGAATCATCAAAAAAAGTTTGAAACGAGCCCGCTGTTTGTTTAAATATTCAATAAAACGTCGTAAAAGTTTCAAAACAATACGTCGGATATGCATATGTTTTTCACAAAGAATTTCTGAGAATATCTCTCGTTTTAGAACCATTACAGTACTGTGCCCCTTTCAATATACCCCGTCGACATAAAAATGACATCATATACTACCAATGCTGAACAAATAATTACAAGAAAAAATATTTGATCCGTTCATATAACAATCTTCTGTCGTCGATAATACGGTTAACTCAATGTATTCCACTTCTTGGTGCAAGTGGGTTAAAATGCAACGATAGGACATGTCCACGCATAACGTGCTCGTGGTTACCCAACTTCTCTCCTATCTGGTAATTAGATTTCTACGTACACTCACGTGTTGTTCGTGACACGAAAACGAGTTTAGATTATGTTGTACTGAATTCTGAATCACGTGCGAACAGAGAGCCGGAGTAAGTTAGTTATCGTATAAAATTAACGTAATTTTACTGGAAGGCTATTCTTTCCTCTTTATCGATATCAACAATAAATACGGTACGTTCCGATACTTAAGGACCAACACTTAAGGTTCATTAATTACGCAATGATCCCGAAAGAGAGAGGAGGGGTGTAAAAAATCTCTACATGACCTTACCTCGGTGGAGAGGGATATTCCATGAGATCCTTTTCAGGTTTAATTAATTGTGTAGAAGAAGTTGAAAGGTCGGACGAAGGTTCACATTTCGAACGTTAAAGTTAGCTACAAAAAGAACATAAGGGAAAACTGATACGCGTAGAGAAGAGATTACAGGTTTTGCACAGTATGAAGAGGTCGAGGCTACTCGAAACGCATTTGGTCGTTCAATAGTAGGCCTTGGACCTTTGACGAAGTTTCGATATTAATGAACGTTTCTAAAAAGGACATGTCTTTGATCCTGATGCTTTTGATCTGCGCGAAAGAGTACATAGCAACGAACGTGTGATAATTATAGTCGGTATCAAACTGAATAAATGTATTGTGTACGGCTATGTCTTTCTCTTTTATAGTTTTATTGATATTGGAATCATGGATGTAGTTTTGACAACGCTTTTGAAACGTGATTCGTCATAACCGAACTATGATGGACTATTCTAACTTTGGTTTTTTTTAATGTTGAATCAGTTCAGAATGTGATCAGTTCTTCTTACTTTTGTAATTAAACGAAATAAATACCTTAGCTAAATATCCTAAACTAAAATTCGAAACTAAATAGTCAGTTCATGTACGCTGCAGTGAAATATTAAAGTTCTCCACGATTACTGGAGTTTGCTAAAAGTGACTATATACGTAATATATTATTCTTTCTTTTTAAATAATCTGCGCGATATACAGAGTGAGGCATTTAAAACTGACCATCTGTGCATACTAGCGACTATTTAAGGCTCTGTTAATAAAATGAGAATTAATTATTTTATAATTAAGCATACTGACCCAGACGTTTATCGACTACTGAATTCGCTAAAAGTAAGCAACTTATTCAGGTGGTCTGTTTTAAATGGCTCACTCTGTATAAAAAAAGTATTAGGTTGGTGCATATAAAATGTCGTATATACAAATGAAACTTTAATTATATTGAATATTTTTAAGTATTGTATATTTAACCGAAATAGATTCCACATAATTCTGTTTTTTTTTTTTAAATTAATTTTTAATCTATCCTTTTATTTCAGTGCAATAATATTCTGCATTAGTTGCACATTACGTAACAATTAATTTCGTCTATATTACGAATATATGGCCAATTCATAAAAACCATAAAATATCGACGCGTCTTTTATTAAAACAATAATTCTTTCTTCATGCTTTACTTATAGTTTCATTCTCATTTTCAGTCAGGAATCCATATCTCAGAAATATGAAAACACTTCTCACGTCGTAAGAGACTGTTAAAAATTAGAAATAGCATTGTAAATCGAAGATGGATTCAATTTAACATACAAAAGTCTAAAAAAGCAGAAATGTTAGGGTACTTTAACAACTATCGTTTGCCAGGACGTGGATCCAGTATTTCATTCGTACAGGCTGCTCTCTCATTGCCGACATCGTACTTCGCAGAAACAAGATTGTAATATTTGACGACAAGTAATATCAGAAGTTTTTCATTTGCTCTGAAAAGTAACTCATTTGGAGGTCAAAGGAGAAGGAAGGACTCATTTTCTCGTGTATCAAGAGGATGTAATATTCGCGTCTTGTTTTTTCTCTTCGCGAACATTCTAGACTGCCTTATTCTCGACTTCCTTATTTAAAGATACCGAGGTATATTTAATCACCTCCCTTCTTTTGAGTCCTTGTACAACAAGCAGCTGGAGAAACGAGAAATCGTAACGAAAATTAGATCGAAGGGAAACGGGAATTTATGTGGGGAGATAGCGCAGGAGCAAATTCTTTGAGAGACAAGAATTTTGTGAAAACTTTTATCAGGGATTGAAAAGCTAAGTATGCTTTATTCCCTACTTTCACCTTAAAATACAATCGTTACTGTACGGCGAGAAAGAGAATGATGATATTACGAACGAATACTACTACTAAGAATATATTTTTTACTCTGTTATACGTAATGTAGTAAAAATAATTGCAATTAGAAAGCAGAAATTGTTGTGAAAACTTTGACAAACATATACAATGTAAATTACTGCGTTAAGATAGAAATGAAAAAGAAAAATTAAATTTTGAACTCATTTCTCCTTTACAGTTAACATAGCGAAGTATTCGTGATAAATAGGTGTACATATATAATTAATTTATGCACTATCTATGGTTAAAAAGTGTGACTTGGAATAAGAAGTACTGGTTACTTTTGTAACTCTTTCTGTCAATATGTCGAAGATAAAATTTCATTATTTTTAAAACACGCTAATTCACAGACTAGGGATGTACTTCTAAAGTATTTCAATAGAAATTCTCTGGTTTCGCGTATGGATTTGTTACGCATTTTTGCAGGTGATAACAGTGTCGAAGGTGAAGGATCGAATTAAAAAGTTACCAACAGACACACCCCCAACATCCGGCAGCCCCTACACCACTTTCAAAATAAATGGTCCATATATCGGATCCAAGGTACTAAGAGGGTTAAACGTTCATTGAAAAATCTGCGTTTCACGAAAAAGATGGATTTATGTCGCCATCGTAACGAACGGCTCAATTATTTCCCTGAACTCCCCGAGCGGACAGTATAACGCACGCCGGTCGACGAGCAATCAGATAACTCGACAAGAAATAAGATTTCATGAGTCTCTCCTATCTAAAAATCTTGAATTACGAGCGCATCCGTCAGCATCCGGAAATTGAATTCGCTGAAAGTGGTAGTATAAAAATAAATCTTAAACGCGGGAAGGACTCGGTGGACCCCGGCCTAGACAAAGGGGCGCTGCTTAAAGGGTAAGACGAAGTACGTTATGCGATAAAGGAAAGAAGCTATTAGGAATTGATTCTGTCTGGCAGTCAAAGGCTTTCCGCGAATCTCCGAAGGACGGGAGGCGCACGAATGCTGGGATCAAAGGGAACTCGCGAACTTTTGACGGGAAAAGACGTCATTAGCTTTAACGGTGTCGCCGTTAAACAAGCTGGGAATCCCTCTGACGAGGCATCGATTCAAAGCAAAACACGATACATGCTCGAGGAGGCCGGAAAATCGTTTTGCCGTGTTCGATAATGCAGGAGGTGGGAGGCTGACCGGCGAAAGCGTATCGAAATTCTATCGATGAGGAAAGAATTGGGAATGACGGCGTGTTCGATCGTATACGAGCCTGTTACTAGAAGATGAGAACAATTCTCGCGATGCATGGAATTAACGGGTTTCTTTGATCTGACACGAGCTTATCTCGACTTGTTGCTTATCCTATGTGAACAGCGTATTCGATACGGACGTAACATAGGGTGAAAGAGAATTTGAAACGAGAAATTTACACAATTTCGGTCCTGACTGGTTTTAAAGGGGTATTCTAATCTAGAATATCCAAAATATCGACTTTTTTTGCATTTTCTCAAAGCGTAGAAAATTTTACAAATATACACATATATAAAATATAAACACAAATGTATCTGTAAGATATATCTTAAATGTTTTAAATATAAATTAACATTGAAAGAAGAATTAAATTTTTGACGTACCTGAAAAGGAATTTTTGTTTATGGAGCATTTATAAAAAATAATAAATAAGTTCATCCTTGAGACATTTGAAATAATATTACAGAAATATCTTAACACACCCACTCTTTCTCCTACCTCATTCTTATTGAAGAATTGAAGGAAATTTAACGCAAACGTTAAAGGGGTATTCTAATTTAGTACATTTAAAGTATCGATTTTCTTTTTTGCGTTTTTTCAAAGCGTAGAAAATTTTAAAAATATATCTGCCACAAGACTTTGTAGAATTCGGAAAATTAATGAAATTAAGGACGTCTAAAGAGAACGATGTCCGCAACGAGGTTATCATCTGCAGTTCATTTGGATACTCCATTTTAAATTTCATTTGCAGTCTCAACTACAATTTCTTGGTTGGTAATGTATAAAACGTGCACGGAGCGTAAAACTTCTGGACGTTATCATAATTCCGTGGAAATTGCACAGGATTCGAATATAATTGAACGTGGATGGCTGAAAATTGGTTTCGTTTAATGGAGTAATCAAATTTGTTTGTGCAAGCGGACAGATCTTTCACTTTGGAAACGCGCAAATCATACTGGGTTAATTCTAGAAATGAATCATTAATGGGTTCGTTGAGATGTTTACGTTTTACACGAAATTAACTGAAAGTAGTGAATACAGTTTCGATAAATAACGTTTCCGCTGACCTGCTTTCCGTGGAATGTTACAGGAAAAGCCACGAATATTTCAATGGACTGTGAATCAAAATTATACGAACACTTGGATTTTTGATGTTTCAGTAAAATGTTTTTCATAAAAACCAATTATACTATGATATTCAACGTGTCAAAAACCCGCTGGACACCTGTTATATTTCAATACGAAAAGAATTGATGCTACTATTGTAGAATTTTATTAGATAATGGTAATGAAGGGTACTATTGCTGCAATGGTGTTTGAGCTACAAAATATTCAAGTACAAATATTTAAAAAATCGGAATATAACGATTATTTTAACGTGCTAACAACGAAGAGAGAGTAACATGAAAGAAGAAAAGCAAACATCAATCTGGAAAATATGGATTTCAGAGACGAACACATAAAGGGGAACGGAAATACAGAGAAAAAAACCAAACAAATAAAGAGTTTTCATTAGCCGTATCGAACAATAAATGGGATTGCTGTGCGATTGAAAAAGTTCTATAAAACGTCTAATTAAATTGACTGGCCTCCAATTTATCTGAATATCTTTGTTATTTTAAACAATACGCGGAAATGTTTCGCACAGAAATTGTAAGATTTCAATAGATGCATAATGTCGTACGAATGTTTCGTTTCCTCAAACCTTACAATTTTTGTGACAAATATTTGTACGTATTATTTAAGATAACGATGATGTTTAGGTGATCAAACGTAGACACGTGTCCATACCGATTCAGATATTAGTCATTTGAATTTGGTAAAACGTTTCGTGTTCTCGAGTCTTGCAACAGGAATCATGGAGTCACATGCGAACTATACTTTATTTCGTACATTTTTCACGTACCCTCTTCGTCTGCATTACGAACGGTTGCCCGGAGAGCGCGATATTGCATAAAACAGAAGGCGGTACGTACAGTACGAACATTGGGTACAGTTTAGATTCCAGTTCAACTTATCAAAGGCTCAGATGTATATTTAACAAATGCAAAGAAGTTTAAATTGACTTATAGTCTACATAAGTTACGAATATACTGCGGATTTTATGCATTTATAATACAAACTAATATAATGGTAAACATAAACACAAGGTATGTGCACTTATGCAAAACGAAATAACAATATCGTTATATTAATTGTAGAATATATTCAACACACGTTGAATATATATATAACGTGTGTTGAATAT
>NW_026532347.1:0-2382 GCF_026283585.1 Hylaeus volcanicus | reverse complement strand
TTTGAGGATGCAATACGCCGCTGGCACTTTGTAGTGAAATTTAAGAAAGCATTACTCCGCTGGCACTTTGGAATAAAATTTAAGAATCAAAAGCGCCGGTGGCACTTTGGAGTGTAATTTAAGCACGCAATACGCCGCTGGCACTTTGTAGTGAAATTTACAAACGCAATACGCCGCTGTCCCTTTGGAGTATAACTTAAATAAGCAATACGCCGCTGGGACTTTGAAATGAAATTTAAGAAACAAAAGCGCCGCTGGCACTTTGGAGTGAAATTTAAGGACGCAACACGCCGCTGGCACTATGGAATGAAATTTAAGGAAGCAATAAGCCGCTGGCACTTTGCAGGGTTATTTGAGAACGCAATACGCCGCTGGCACTTTGTAGTGAAATTTAAAAAAGCAATACGCCGCTGGCACTTTGGAGTGAAATTTAAGAAAGCAAGACGACGCTGTCACTTTGAAATAAAATTTAAGTAAGTAATACGCAGCTTGCACTTCGTAGTGAAATTTGAGAAAGCAATACGCCGCTGGCACTTTGAAATAAAATTTGAAAACAAAAGCGCCGTTGGCACTTTGGTGCGAAATTTAAGAAAGCAACACGCCGCTGGCACATTGGAGTATAATTTAAGAAACAATAGCGCCGCTGGCACTTTGGAGTGAAATTTAAGAGAGCAATGAGCCTCTGGCAGTTTGGAGGGATTTTTGAAAACGCAATACGCCGCTGGCTCTTTGTAGTGAAATTTAAGAAAGCACTACGACGCTGGCACTTTGAAATATATTTAAGAATCAAAAGCGCGGCTGACACTTTGAAATATATTTAAGAATCAAAAGCGCCGCTGGCACTTTGGCGTGAAGTTTGAGAAATCAACACGCCGCTTGAAGTTTGAAATAAAATTTGAGAAATCAACACGCCGCTTGAAGTTTGAAATAAAATTTAACAAACAAAAGCGCCGCTGGCACTTTGGAGTGACATTTAAGGAAGCAACACGCCGCTGGCACTACGGAGTGAAATTTAAGGAAGCAATACGCCGATGGCACTTTGGAGTGAAACTTAAGAAAGCGAAACGCCGCTGGCAATTTGGAGCATTATTTAAGAGAGCAATGAGCCTCTGGCACTTTGCAGGAATATTTGAGAATGCAATACGCCGCTGGCTCTTTGTAGTGAAATTTAAGAAATCACTACGCCGCTGGCACTTTGAAATAAAATTTGAAAACAAAAGCGCCGTTGGCACTTTGGTGTGAAATTTAAGGAAGCAACACGCCGCTGGCACATTGGAGTATAATTTGAGAAAGCAATACGCCGCTGGCCCTTTGGAGTATAACTTAAATAAGCAATACGCCGCTGGGACTTTGATATAAAATTTATGGAATCAATACGCCGCTGGCACTATGGAGTGAAATTTAAGGAAGCCATACGCCGCTGGCACTTTGGAGTGAAATTTAAGAAAGCAATACGCCGCTGGCACTTTGAAATAGAATTTAAGAAACAAATGCGCCGCTGGCACTTTGGTGTGAAATTTAAGAAAGCAACTCGCCGCTGACACTTTGGAGGGATATTTGAGAAAGTAATACGACGCTGGCTCCTTGAAGTGAAACTTAAGAGAGCATTACGCCGCTGGCACTTTGAAATAAAATTTATGATAGCAATACGCCGCTGGCACATCGGAGTGAAATTTAAGAAATCTATACTCCGCTGGCACTTTGGAGTGAAATTTAAGATAGCAATACTCCGCTGGAACTATGAAGTGAAATTTAAGAAAGCAATACGCAGCTGGCACTTTGGAGTGAATTTTGAGAAAGCAATACGCCGCTGGCACTTTGGAGTGAAATTTAATGAAGCATTACGCCGCTGGCACTTTGGAATGAAATTTAATGAAGCATTACGCCGCTGGAACTTTGGAGTGAAATTTAAGGAAGTAATACACCGCTGGCACTTTGGAGTGAAATTTAATGAAGCATTAAGCCGCTGGAACTTTGGAGTGAAATTTAAGAAAACAATACGCCGCTGGCACTTTGGAGTGAAATTTAATGATGCATTACGCCGCTGGCAGTTTGGAGTGAAATTTGAGAAAGCAATTCGCGGCTGGCACATCGGAGTGAAATTTAAGAAAGAAATACGCCGATGGCACTTTGAAATAATATTTAAGGAAGCAATACGCCGCTGGCACTTTGGATTGATATTTAAGGAAGCATTACGCCTCTGGCACATTGGAGTATAATTTAAGAAACAATAGCGCCGTTGGCACTATGGAGTGAAATTTAAGGAAGCCATACGCCGCTGGCACGTTGGAGTGAAATTTAAGAGAGCAATAAGACGCTGGCACTTTGGAGGGATATTTGGTGATGCAATACGCCGCTAGGACTTTGAAATAAAATTTAAGA
>NW_026532346.1:0-3006 GCF_026283585.1 Hylaeus volcanicus | reverse complement strand
CGTTTTCCCGATAGAGGCGCTGACCAAACTCCGAAGTTAGTTCAACCTCTCTACCGCTAGATGGCTACGCCAATGAACTGGAAATGCGCGCGAAAATTTGAAATGAACTCTAAGAGAATAATTGTTTATTTAACTATTATTTCCATAATCTGTGGTAAATATTATTATAAACTTAGATTAAAATATAATTCTGGGTTGTAACATTACATACTTTATACGACAAATCCTGTATAGACTTGAGCATTCTGCAGATGAATTAATATTGTACTAATGCTTATGGATCGAGATCTC
This sequence comes from Hylaeus volcanicus, assembly GCF_026283585.1. Classification (NCBI taxonomy): domain Eukaryota; kingdom Metazoa; phylum Arthropoda; class Insecta; order Hymenoptera; family Colletidae; genus Hylaeus; species Hylaeus volcanicus. The sequence goes on along the minus strand of NW_026532346.1, from coordinate 2,715 downwards.
TTTATACTGCCTACTTTCAAATGCACTTTACATTTTTTATATACTTTACTTTATACTGCAGTAGCTTCATCTATAACGCAATGTATGAAAATGTACACTATTCTTTTAATCTATTGCTTACATTTTTATTTCTAATGCCTTCTTTGATGTCTGTATAGATTCACCTAGCACTGCAACTATTTCATATAAATAGTAACTTGAATATTTATACTTACCAATTAAGAGATATAACGAAGAATGTCACAGCTTCAATAGTTTCTCGAGAGTATACTCTGTATAGTTTCTATAATAATCTCATGCATCGAAAATGGTAATTATCGGTGAGCGAGAATAAGCTCCTTCTTTTCTTTTATGCAACGTAACGTCATAAAATGATTAACGCACGTGCGAATGTGTGAATTTTTCGAATTTCAAAAACAGTTTATGTTGTTACTTTTTGACTTTTAAATATACTTTTATTCATACTTTATTTAATATCACTGCAGAACTGTAATTATTATACATAAACAGTAGCTCGCGTGAGAGACATTTTTAAAATTAATAAAGAAAAAAGGACTACCTACGCTTGATAGTAATTCGTGTAATAATATCGTTATGCTACAATGTTTTGTGTTTTGGTGAGTACATATTAATCTATGTTTAGCAGTATAAGGAAAGTTTCACGGCTTGAAATTGTACCTCTTCAAAATTCACCCCCCGCTCTCTCCTCTCGTTTGCAGTTCTATAATTACGAATCTAATAGAACGGTGTCAACGTTAATACATTTACGAATACGAAATCATATATATGTATATATACTATTTTAAAGAAATTTACCATGACATCTTTCGTTTTTTTTTTTTTTTTTTTATTTCGATACGATCAACAGCGAAACCACTTAAATCTGTATAATATATTTATACTTAATAGTTAATCCTTAGCGATCAATTTACAATCAAGTTAATTCGATTAATCGACGAAATGTTCAATTAGTTCGTGTAGCGATGGCTGGTTCCGTTCGACGCGGCGTATGCGTTCGTTTCCGTTTTCCCTTGTTCTGCATCTTGGATTCTTGCTTCTCTCTGGTTTCGTTACGTTTCGTTTCGTTTTGCTCGTTTCGCATTTCGCTTATCGATGAAAAACGATTAACACCGACAGACACTTAACGCTATAACTGCTCCATCACTGAATCGGAATGGATTCTTGAAAAACATCTACTATAGTTAATTGTCGATCGTACGAGCCATTGTGTCCTTGAGGCCGATAGAGAACAAAAGAAACATTCATTATATAGACATCATGTTATTATACCAACGATTCTTCTCATCTATACCCTGTGCATCATTTTAAATGTTTTCAACACATCCTATGTGAATACTCGAGATAAATGTTTCTCGCTTATCGTAGATAGTCAATATATAATATATTTATACTTTATGTATATCTTGTAAACGTACGCACGCGTACGCGTAAACGCGCGGGCTTCGTCTACTCTCGTTACCGTTTAATTCGCTTACAGCCGCGCATACGCGTGCGCGCGCGTACGTACATTTATTTATTTATTTATATATATCAATCATGCCGGATGCATAATTTTACAGCGTCGTACAGCGACAAAGGAGGATGTCGATTTATGCCGTGGATCTGTATTTAAAATCGATACCTGTTTTACGCGCTCGTCGATCGCTCGTATCGACGCGCGGACAACGTCTCGATCCTCGATTGTTCGAAACGCGCAGATGCAATGAAATATAATTAACGAGACAACATAACGCGATAACTATAAAAATCACGGTAACGTATGAATATTTCACAGCGATGTCGAGAGTCAACGATTATTTAAACCGATAAACAAATTGCAACGAGAACGACGTTCAATATGGCGGTAGCGGGGTGCGAGGTTACGACTACGGGGACGCCTAATTCTACTCCGTTCAGGGATGCCCAGAATTCTCGTTTAAACGCACGAAATATGAAAAAAGTAAACTTGTGATTCGTTGTTTGTAAACCAAACAAAAAATGACGATGTTAATTACACAATAAAATTGTGCTTCGTTTTGAAGGAGGTAGTGCCTCGAATATCGATAAGATTGCTTGCTAAGATTTATCCCGTTGTATATCCCTTCATTTCATTTTAAATGTTTTCATCCCTTTGTGTACATCCCTTTGTTTCATCAATTTACAAAAAAAAAAATTCTTTAATTCTGCTTCACATATCGATATAATTAGCTCCCTCGATTTACCAACATTATACGTGACACTACTACAGAATTCAATGAAATAAACGTCGCGAACAAAGTAAACTTCGCTGTGAAGAGACTTCACTCGTTATTCATCAAACGAATAAAATTCTGGCTACCTCTGGACAGCGTTCGTCGAAGAACTTCTCTCTTCGCCGAGATTTCGCCGCGTCCGTTTCGTTTTCACGGACGAAGAAGGCGTCCCCGCGATCGGTCTTAAATTATTTATCCCGTGCATTGTCCTTAAACGACGCGTTTTACGATATAATAACTATTAAATATGCGGCTTCGTTAGAAAAAAGCTTACAAACTTCATAAGCGAGAAGCTTAACGGCGCGTGGCTCAGTCTGTACATGGAAACACTCTGCCCGAACGTCGTCGTACGCGACGCTTTCTTTATTCTAACAGGGACCATAGACGCGACGATTTATCACATCACGTATCGACACGACCAATCGACCGCTTACGTCAGAGTTGGAGCGAAATCCTAGGCTTC
>NW_026532345.1:0-1120 GCF_026283585.1 Hylaeus volcanicus | reverse complement strand
TTCCCTGGCGGTTCGTCAGAGGCGAGAGATCTAGAGCGCTTACGTTTTTTATTTGGAGGATCTATGATATCGTTAAAGTCTTCCGATGACGAAGTGTTTATTGGTAAGATATTTGCTGCGTTAGAAGGATTGCGTCTGCATTTAAATTCGAGGTGCCCTGTTTATGAGATATAGTAAATTCATATTCGGAAAGTTTCAGTTTCCATTTCCAAATTCTCGAAGTTGGATCTTTTATATTGTTGAGCCAAACTAATGGTTTGTGGTTTGTAATAATTTTAAATTTGCGACCGTACAGGTAGGTTCGGAAATGCGTAACACAGTATATCACAGCGAGACATTCCTTTTCAATTGTACTATATTTTTGTTCATGAGGATTTAGAGTTCGAGAGGTATAGGCTATAGGGAGATCTTTGCCTACTTCTCCTTGGCTTAATATTCCACCAATCGCGTATCCTGAAGCGTCGGTAGTTAGAATGAATGGTTTAGTGAAGTCAGGAAATTGGAGAATTGGTTTTTCGCATAGGGCGTCTCTTAATGTTTCGAACGCTTGTTGTTGATGATGATTCCACACAAAAGGTTTGTCCTTTTTTAATAAGTCCGTAAGTGGTTTAGCAATCTTTGAATAATTTTTTATGAATCGTCTATAGTAACCTGTCAAGCCTAAAAATTGTTTGATGCTCTTGGGGTTTTTGGGTATAGGATATTCCTTCACAACTTCTAATTTTCTAGGGTCTGGTTGAACTCCTTCCTCGCTTAATATATGTCCTAAATATGCCACCTCTTTTCGCAAGAATTCGCATTTATCCGGTTGCAATTTAACATTTCCCTCTTTTAATCTTTCCATGAGTCTTGTGAATTTAACTTGGTGTTCTTTTAACGAAGATGCGTATATGACGAAGTCGTCCATATAGATAAATAGTTCCCATCCTTGAAGTCCTGACAAAAGATTGTTCATATAGCGTTGAAACGTAGCTGGCGCGTTTTTTAGACCGAATGGCATTCTGGTGAATTCGTAATGACCATAGGGAGTGGAGAAGGCGGTTTTTGCTGCATCTTTCTCTTCCATTGGTATTTGGTGAAAACCTGACGCTAAGTCGAGCACACTGAAATATTTAGCACT
>NW_026532344.1:0-5902 GCF_026283585.1 Hylaeus volcanicus | reverse complement strand
ATGAACTGCCTGCGTCCAGGCTAAGCTCGACCGCGTACTCTGGCGATCGACTGAGTCGGCGCCCCGACCAGCGACGGTTCTACAGCACCGCACCGAGATCGAACCGTTACAAATTGGCGCCCGAACAGGGATCGCGTGATCGGACTGTATGCGTAAAGTAGGGTGGGTTTATACTTACCGCGAAGAAGGCTTAACTCGCTTTGCCGCCGAACACCACCTGGACACCAGCGGGACGATAGCAGATCTCCGAACAAGAATAATTCACTACCTCCGAACCATGCCGCTCGACGAGGAGGAGAAAATGACATCCACTGCAGGGGGCCAGCCACCAACCCTCGGCCCAGCACACCAACCGCCGAAACTCATCCGACAACCGCCGACTTCGCGACGCTAGAGCTCCTACGAAAGAGTGGCGTCACTTATAACGGGGGAAAAGGCGCCGATGAATTCCTAGAACGCCTAGAAGCAGTACGAGCCGCGTACAACTTAACCCCCGGTGCTCTATTACAAGGCCTTCCCTGCCTATTGAGAGGAACCGCTTTTCAGTGGTATCTCAACCACCGCCTCGAATGGGCCACCTGGGAGGACTTCGAGGAACTCTTCCAACAGGAGTACCTAACATACCGATACACAGGTGAGCTCCTCGGACAGATACAACGTCGCACCCAGCGACGCGGCGAATCCAGGAGAGAGTACCTAACAACGATGGAAACCCTACTGTGGCGGTATGGACGATATACCAAGGAGGAGCAGCTAGCCCAGTACCATCGAAACCTCGCTCCCGCCTATCGTCAGTTTAGACGCCGGAGTTCTATCCACACTCGAGCCGATCTCGTAGCTGCTATCACCGAGTACGAAGACCTGCAGCGAGAACTGCGACCGGGCCCCACCCCCCGGACCCACGACCAAGCACACGCCTACGAAGTTAGCCCACTGGCTCCGCTCTGCCACAAACCCCGAAATGGCGAAAACCGACTGCCTACGCAGTCTTACGACCGAAGCACATGTTGCTGGCAATGTGGCCAACGAGGTCACCTCCGGCAAGACTGCCGTCGACCCGGACGACTGTTTTGCAGTTACTGCGGCACCTCTGGCCGTCGAACTCGCGACTGCCTATGACATCCCGAAGAGGGAAACGACGACCTAGCCAGCGCTCAGGGCGCCGCTCGGCTAGGCCCAGCTCAAGCGCTCAACCCCAATGCACAAGCACCGACCAAAGGGTCTACATAAGATTCACTGCTTACGGACTTCACTACCCCGCACTGGTCGACACCGGAGCCACGCGCTCCTACGTCCGGAGCGACGTGGCGGACCACTGCAGACAACTCGGCGCCTCCTGGAACGCGGCGACACATGCGGTCCGAGTAGCAGATGGAAGCCATACCATCACGGACGGAGAGATCGTTATCCAGTCCACGATCCAAGGAAGACGCATCTGCCATCGGTACGTCATTCTCCCAACCATGAGTCACCCTATCCTCCTCGGAGTCGACCTTCTGGGTCAGCTGGGCACCACTGTACAAATCGCGGACACCCGGTGGACATTCCCCGGCACCGACGAGGTCATGGAGACCACCGGCCTGAGGGACTATACGCCAGACCAGAAACAATCCCTGTTACGACTCTTGGAGAAAAAACTCCCCCAGTTCCGCCATTTGGCTCCAACCACCACGTGGATTTAGCATCGCATCCGGCTGAAGGAGGGCGCCGAACCCTCCAAACAACGGTACACCCCCCCGAAACCAGGCCATGCAGGCCATCATTGACCAGGAGGTCGACCAAATACTCGCCACGGGAATTATCGAACCATCCATCAGTCCGCGGAGTTCGCCAGTGGTCCTGGTCCGCAAGAAAACCGGCCGCTACCGATTCTGCATCGACTTCCGACAAGTAAACCAGCGCACGATAAAAGATGCATATCCCTTACCCCAGGTCCAGGTCACTTTAGAAAAACTCCGCGGGGCTCGATATATTTCCACCCTGGATCTCACGAACGGATACTGGCAGGTACCTCTGGACGAAGCCAGCAAACCGATCACGGCGTTCACCGTACCGGGAAGAGGCCTCTACCAGTTCCGAGTCATGCCATTTGGGCTCCACTCTGCTCCGGCCACGTTCCAGCGGTTACTAGATGACGTCATTGGCCCCAAGTTGGCTCCCGGAGCTTTGCCTACTTGGACGACATCATAGTTCTGGGGAGCACTTTCCCCGAGCACCTCGCAAATCTCCGAGAAGTATTCCAACGACTAAGGGCCACCAATCTCAGCATAAACCCCGAGAAGTGCCGGTTCGGGTGTAAGGAACTAGTCTACTTGGGCCACTTAGTCACCGACCAAGGTATTAGAACCGACCCTGGCAAGGTCCGCGCCATCCACGGGATACCAGCTCCCGCCTCACTCAAGGAACTCCGCCGGTTCCTCGGGATGGTGTCCTGGTACCGACGATTCATACCGCGATTTGCTGACCTTGCTGCCCCGTTGCACCAACTTCTTCAGAAACGGCGACGCTGAACCTGGACCACGGAGACCGAAGGAGCCTTCCAGGAACTCCGACGACAGCTCGCCACCGCGCCCATCCTGGCCTGCCCGAATTTCTCAAAACCGTTTATATTACAAACGGATGCCAGCAGCTGCGGGGTGGGAGCCGTCCTCACGCAGGAGCAGGAGGGGGAGGAACGAGTCATCGTATACGCCAGCCGTACCTTAAACCCAGCGGAGCGCAATTACTCGGCCACCGAGAGGGAATGCCTCGCCGTCGTCTGGGGCATCCAGAAGATGCGCCCATACCTGGAGGGATACCATTTCACCGTCATCACCGACCACCAAGCGCTGAAATGGCTCCAGGCTTTAGACAATCCGTCGGGCCGCCTGGCTCGTTGGAGTCTGGAACTGCAGCACTACGATTTCGAGATCCAGTACCGGAAAGGAGCGTGGAACTTCGTGACCGACGCCCTCTCCCGTCAGCCCGAGGGGCTCCCAGACGACGTCGAGGCCATCGAGCCCCCCAATGCGGATCCCTGGTACGAACGCACCACCAAAGCTGTCAGCGAACGCCCGGACGACCACCCGAACTACCGAATACAGAAAGGACGCCTCTACCGCCGTTTTCCTGATACCACGGGCCTCCACCCCGACCTGGAGTGGAAGCTCTGCGTCCGGAAGGACGACCGAATCCAAACACTGCGGGACCATCATGACGCCCCAACCGCCGGCCATCTCGGCATCAGTAAAACGAATGCCCGCCTGGCACAGAGGCACTACTGGCCGGGAATGTTTCGCGACAGCGCGCGATACGTTGGCCAGTGCCAAACATGCAACGAGTACAAAGTCCTGCAGCGGCCACCCGCCGGGGAAATGCACACCACACCAGCCGCGCAGCCATGGGACGTCGTCTCAGTTGACTTGATGGGACCATTACCTCGATCCACCAAGGGCCATACCACGCTGCTGGTTATGCAAGACAAGTTCTCCAAGTGGATCGAACTCCAACCACTCCGACAGGCGACCGCACTAGCAGTCGCCCGATCGTTCCGAGAACGAATCGCCCTCCGATACGGAGCGCCGCGACTGGTAATCAGCGACAACGGACGCCAGTTCGAAAGCCGGGAATTCACGGGCCTGCTGAAGGAGTACGGGATCGAGCACCGTCGAACACCCCCGTACACCCCACAGTGTAATCCCGTGGAACGGACCAATAGGGTCCTCAAAACCATGATCGCACAGTACACCGGAAACGATCATCGAACGTGGGATGTCTGGCTACCTGAACTAGCGTTCGCCTGTAACACCGCCCAGCACGACGCCACCGGTATCACGCCAGCCTACCTGAACTTTGGCAGAGAACCGGCGGTACCACGAAGCCAAAACCAATTCGACCCACCGACCGACCCTTCAACCCACCAGGAAGCAATCGCTCGACTCCAGGACGCGATCAGCCTTGCCACTCGCTCCCTAGCCGCGGCTAGTGCCCGACAGGAGCGCCACTATAACATGCATCGACGGAAGTGGCAACCCCGAGTCGGAGACATGGTAATGTACCGGATACGCGCGCTCTCTTCGGCCAGTACGCACTTTAATGCGAAACTGGCGCCTAAATACGCCGGCCCGTGTCGTGTAATACGACAGCTTGGCCCAACGGTAGTCGCTCTCCAGGGGCCGGGCCACCGCACGCTACGCACGCACATACAGGATCTAAAGCCGATCCACGAGACAGGTAATACCAACCACCACCAGATGGCTCCAACCGGGACGATGTCTCTCACAGTCAAAACAGCGGCCGCAACACATAAGACCACGGCCATGACACATGGAGCTCAATGCAAACCAAATTCCAGCAACGATGCGACGAAACCGAGTGGCGCACAAACCAAAGCCCGGGGTACTCCCTCCCGGAACCCCGGACCCCACACCACTGGGGAGAGCGACGACCCACCGGCCGCCCGAGTCCAGACCGCGTATCCGAGCCGTGGAGACGCTCGGGTACTTCACGTGGCCTCCAATCCGTCGCGGGCTACCACCAAAAATGCGGCCCCCTCCGAAGACACGGCCCGTCACCGCCGAGGCGCTGGTCGTGGAAACCCTCGGGGAACCCAGGAGGGTACCCCCGACTCCTCCAGCGGCGACGACGACCAGCGTCATCTCCAGCACCGAGGTCAGCCGGCTGTTAGACCGAGCGGCAGCACCACTGGCCCCGCCAGCACGGGTCCACCCTCCTCCGGCACGACGACCAGAGCCGCCAACCCGGGCACAACCCCCGCCGGCCACCCGGACGACATCCAACGTCCACGCCGCGGTCGCCCGCCGCCGATACATGCGGCCCAAGTACCACGGGGCCGGCGAGTATACGGTCAACTTGCGACACCTCACTCGCCGGTACCCCGTGAAGTTGACCGGCCCCGACGGACGGCAGCTCAGCATCAGACGGGTCAACAACGAGGAGATCCGTCTCCGATTCCTGCCGCCAACAGAGGCCAACGGCGACGCACCTCTGGTCACCGCACCGGCCCAGCCGCCGGTACACGCAGCCAGGATACACCCCCCCCTCCCCCGTCCCGATGCCCCCGGCTCCCCCGGCCGCCCAGACCGACCCCGACGAAGCGCTCGAGTCCTGGATCGAAATCATGCTCCGGGACCCCGAAGCCCTGTTCTAGGCTAAGTCCACCGCGCTGTACATAGCCCCCCCCCCCATAGTTTTAAGTCTTGTACATAGTAGGATTAAGTTAGATATAAGAAAACAAAAACGAACCACCGTCACCGCCGGAGGGGTAGGGAGACACCAGGAGACGTTCGCGTCTCCGAAGGGGAGAGGGTGATGTAACGCGAATGATAGCCGCGACCCTCTCCTCTTCGGGCCATTCTCCGCCGCGCTCGGTTTCCCCTCTCCGACGCCGGTACCGCCGACTGCCGCTAGGCCGTCACCGAGAGCTGCGCTCCCGCACGGCGCTCTCTCGCTAAAGAAAGTGGAGAGAGCCGTGCATATATACCACGCCGCGCCGCCCAGAGAGGCAGAACGCCTGGGCGAGCGACAACTGTAAGAACGCTACTAACAAATATAGCACTATTTCGCCGCTCAAACGCTCTCATTTTCTCTCAGCCCTGTTCCCAACCCTTCAACGGAGTACGAACAGGACGGTGTGCGACCGCTACCTCACTGTTCGCTCAAAACCCGTTCAGCCTAACGTCCTCACGCCGCCGGCCTCTGGCCCGACACGGAGGACATCCGACCGCCGGTACCGTGTCCTGCGACCGCGGGACACACCGGAGTCACAGTCTCTAGCCCGGGAAGAGTGGGTGTGCGACCGCTACCTGCTCGACCCCCTTTGGGGCACCGTCACTTCCTTCCCGACCTCCCTGGGAATGAACTGCCTGCGTCCAGGCTAAGCTCGACCGCGTACTCTGGCGAT
>NW_026532343.1:0-1362 GCF_026283585.1 Hylaeus volcanicus | reverse complement strand
GGCGAAGATGAGTGTGGAGGTGGGGTAGGGGTAATGGAGCGAGAGGGAAGCAAGGTGGAGGAGGCGAAAAGGAGAGGAAGACCGACGAAGGCAGAGGCTTGGTGTAGGGAAAGGACGGGGAGTCTAGGGAATATAGAAGATTTGCTTAAGAGAGGAAAGAGGAAGGAGTGGGGAGGGGAGGAGGAGATGGAAGTAAGGGAAGTAGAGGAAATATTTAAAAGAAGTAAGAAAGTAGAAAGAACGCCAGAAAAGTTGGGGATAGGAAAAGCGGAATTGGAGCAAATGCTAAGAGGGTTGATGGAGGGAATGAGGAAAGATATTGGAGAGGATTTAAAGAAGATAGGGAAGGGGGTGGAAGAGGGAAGAGAAGAAATGCTGAGGCAACTGAGCGAGATGAAAGAGAGCTGGGAAAGAGAAAGAGCGGAGCTAAGAGGGAAGATAGAGATGCTTGAAAAGAAAGTGGAAAGGTTAAAATTAAAAGAGAAAAAAGAGGAAGGAGGGGAGACAGGTGAGGAGGAAAGGAGGGAGTTGAGTAAGAAGGTGAGGGAGTTGGTAACAAGAATAGATAAAAAGGAAAGGGAAGGGAGAAGAAGGAATTTGATAATAAAAGATGTGAAGGTGGAAGGGAAGGGGAAGGAAGAAGTGGTAGAAGAGATTTGGGGGAGGATAGGGGTGAAAGAGAAAATAGAAGAAGTAAGGAGGATAGGCAAAGTGGATAGAGAGGGGAGAGGTAGGTTGATGGTGAAGATGGAAGGAGTGGAGGGAAAGAGGAAGGTAATGATGGCAAGAAGGAAATTAAAAGGGAGGCCGGAAAGAATAGAAGACGATAGAACAGAGGAAGAAAGGCGAGCAAGGTGGAAGATAAAGAGAGAGGCGGAAAGAGAGAGAAGAGAGGGACAGAGGGTACAGATTGGGTACATGAAGATGTGGGTTAATAATGAGTTGAGAAGATGGGATGAAGTAGTGGAAAAGTGGATAGAGGAACAGGGAACCGGGCAGAGGGGGGTTCAGGTCAGAGATGGGAAGGCGAAAGAGGGATGGAAAGAAATGTAAAAGGATCAGGAGAGAAAAGCAGGATATATAAGGTGGCGTTTTGGAATGTGGCAGGATTGAAGAACAAAGAGAAGGACTTTTGGGAGGGAATCAAAGAATGGGATGTAGTGGTGATGTGTGAAACAAGGGTGGGAAGAAGGGAGTGGGAGGGAATAAGAAATAAAGCGACGAAAGGATATGTGTGGGAATTACAATATGCGGTAAGGAGAGGGAAGAAAGGACGGGCTATGGGGGGAATGCTTATAAGGGCAAGGGAAGGAATCAAAATGATGAGAGTGGAAAGGGAGGAGGAGGAGAAAGAGGGGATAA
>NW_026532342.1:0-6451 GCF_026283585.1 Hylaeus volcanicus | reverse complement strand
CGCTACCGCGGCCGCTCCAACGGTCTACGCGCGCTCTGATTGGTCGGGGTTTTCGCTTAATATCTCCTTAACGAAGCCCCATCCGACATTTTTGCAAAGGAAATTGTTGTTCAGAATCGTCTCAGCTACCCCCCATTTCCGGCTCCTCCCCGAGTTTTGGGACACCCTGTATATGCGATTACACGCGGCGAGGGTATACAATGAGACAGAGGGCGAGGGGGGTATGGTGGGCATTGCCCCATATCCCAATTTTTGTTCGATCCCTCGGGTGTGCACGACTCGTTTTTCTTTTCTGAACGCTAGCCGGAGACTCGGGTCGCGCCGTTTCGGAAATTGTTCGACTCTAGTTACTTTCGAACGACTTTCTTCGGATTGTTTACAACGTGACTGTTTTCACGAAGCAATGTTGACGTTCCTCGAAGGGCCATTACGGCTTATTTGCGTTACCTTGTCCAGCAAAGAGACAAATTATTTAAACGTTTCTTTCGTTTCGCTGGTGGACGTCGGCACCACCTCGAGTAAATTTTTAATAATCTCGATGCACGAAAGGAGGAATTATTAATATCATAGTATTCCTTGAGGATGAAATATTAACAGTTCGCTAGGACCACTGGTACTTTGTTATCTGTTATCGAGATAACATTTTATGATGCTCCCATCGTTATATGAATTATGAAATATTACACAAATATTAATCAAAAGACGAAATGAATATCGAATAATGCGAATGTCATCGAAACAATAAAGAATATTGAATTTAATTATATGTCCAGTCCGTCGATATATTTTAGTTTGTAAAATGAATAATATCAATAATATTTCTCGATAAATTTAACGGAAAAGTTATTCTTCTCTCGAATCTCTGCGATTTCTCTAAGCTCCTAGAATAAAAATACAATCTGTCGCAGCTTTTCCGTCCACGTCGGTTTTAATCCTCTGTTTCAGCAGTCGACAAAGAACGAGCGAGTTCATTAATTATGTAACAGATCGATTGTTGTAATTAAGCGTTGGCTGGTAGCGTCCTTTCCTCTTTTCGCCGCGGGCTCTACACGAAAATGTTAACATTTCGCTTTCTTACGTAAACGAGATTGAATAAGCGTCGGGAGTTCTAATTCTTAGCCGACGTATCTTTTCATATTCCTCTTGGCGATTACACGACGAGAAACAAGTGAATTTCGTCGTTTCATTAACGAGCAATTACATAATGAAGCTCATCGTCCTCGTGATTAAACGAGGAATATTTTTTTTATTCTTCTCGTGACGGTAAAAAAAAAATTTTCGCAGAGATTCTCTTTCTTCGTTCCATATTTGCACGATGCAGTAATCAGCGAATATCTCAGATTCCATTTTCGCAAAATATTTCAGCCTACCATTCTAGTTCTAATTCTAATTCTAATTTGTATTCAATATTTATCCGCTATTCGAAATTTCTAGATAAGAATTTTACTTGCGAATTTTAACCTAATCAACAGTTCTCGGGATCCGTAATTTTTCCATCGACGAATTTTCATTAATTTTTTTGTTCAAATAGAAAAACTTGATTCCCTCGAAAATATTCCCGTGTTCTTCTCCCGGAAACTGCGAAATTAAAACGTGAGACTTTTTTAAACATAAATTCCCCAAAAATATATCAACGAATTACTTAATAAAGAATCGAATATTTGAATTACGTGTTTAAACACATGTACGACACAGATGTTTCAATTAACGAATTTATGAAAGAAATATTTCACTCGAGTAATTGACTTCTTTTTCCTTCGATTAAAATGTTCGAAAGTGGCGTGCTCGTCTCTGTTAATTGTTTCCCCCGACGTAATCGATCGATAAGCAAAGTAAACAATCTATTTTCGCTCGTATTTTTATCAGTCACCGACTGGAGTCAAGGATACGGAGCCGGCACACATTTTGTTCCATGACTAGTCATGACTATTAAACAGACCTCTCGTTCGCTTTGCAATCCGGCCTTTCTGTTCGCTCGCGCAGTTGTCACACGCGCCCGCGCTAATTTGCATCTTAGTTTTATTTATAATCGTCCCCGCGATTAATCACGAAATGAAGCGCACGATACGCGAATACAAGCCGTGCATGCATGTACGTACGTGGAAAGCCAAGGCGAATCGATATTTTCGTTTCTCCCGGTCGACGAGAACATCTGGATGATAATGAGCGAAGTAAAACATCAGGTCAGGAACGAAACTTTTAGTTGTTTGTTTCATAAACCCTTCGCATTCCTGACTCGACAACGCGTTCCGTCGCGTATATCATGCGACTGCTGAATTTCTGGGAATCGCATGAAAATAAACAGCTTTCGCGATTGCAACGTCGATGGAATTAAAGTAGTAAGCAGAGTTTTCTGGATATTTCTGGATTCTGATTTATTCGTAGGGTCATTTTTTAAATTAACGCTTATTTTTAAGTGAAATTTTCCTGATCGCAAATACGAGATATATTTATGTTTCAATCGTACCAATAAAAGCTCTGACAACAGATTATAAAAAAGAATTGTTTCCAAAACGTAACTCACGAGAAGAATTTGTTTTAAAAAAGCCCTTATCGTCGTAATTTCCATGACATGGGAGCTGAATAAAATTCGTGGTCTCGTGTTACGAGAACATCGCAACGTATCATATTCCACTGCGTGCCCTTAAAACGTTACGCGCAGCTTCCCTTTTCTTTCCTTTTCCCCTTTTTTCCGTTCGTTCTCATCTCTATGTCCAACATTGCCAGAGGAAAAACAGACGCGGGGAACTATTACATAAACCTGAAGAGGTACAACGGGCTAAATGTTATGATACCCGGCTGAAAGAATAAAACCAAAGACGGATGGGAAAGGGAATCGAAACGATGGCGTGCTGTTTACGAGAGATAATTATCCGAAGGGTCGTGTGTGCCGTTGGAGGAGGATCTGTTGGATTAATCTAAGCTCCACCCTCCTCTTGGCTAGCTGAAAGGGAAACTAATGTTCCATTGTTGGGTCAATTTAAATAGTGTCACGGGAATAAAATGGTTACAGTAATTAATTGCGTGTTCTTCTTGGCAATTATTATCAAAGTTGCTTGTGAAATAATTACTATACAAGAATTGTGTTTGCTGCTGGGGGAGGATCTGTTGATTTAATCTGATCTCTACGCTCGGATTAAGTGAAAGGGAAATCTATATCGATGTTTCATTGGTAGGTTTCAATTGTTTCTGCTTTTAGTATGAAACTAAACAACATCATTTTGGAGGTGAGATATTAAAGACAATAAATCACAAACGTTGATTGTCGATTGCCAATGATAGTTTCTTCTGGGCCTCTATCGTTTAATTTAATTTTTAATTATTCGATGGACCTATAAATAAGTAAGAGATCCTTTGGAAGATAAAATAGATGGCTAGCACGAGGTTTGTGCGTTATTGCGTCATTTCTATGGACATAATTACTCACAGTCGAGTAGTATCAACACTTCTCAGCAATGTACACCTCGGAGAAGCTGTTTTCAGATACTGTTCTCCACTTGATGCGATTAAGCTCCGCTATTGCTCTCGGAAACCAGTCCTCCCCTAAGGGTAATTACAGAAATGTTGCGATATTCCATTTGTAGTTAGTATTTCCATGTAATTGCAGTATCATTCTCGTACTTCCTTTCTCATCGTCGTTTCTCTGGATCTCCTTCTCTCTTCGCAAAATTTTAAATGTTGTAAAATAGTGTAAGTTTTCCGAGACTAAATATTTGGTTCCCTTTTATTTTCTTCGCTCCTAAGCTTCTGTGAAACACGATTCGAGAAACGCTGAGATAAACGTTCGAAGGAAAGTGAAACGAACGAAGAAAATGAAACGGCCAATTGAGAGCTCGTTGGGAGTTATTCGCGAACTTGCCAAAAGTAAAATCAGTTTCAGGTATGTCGTCGAATCGAATCCAGCGACGAGCGGCAGCTGTTTGAAGTGCGGAAGTAAATTTGCAGTCGACGATGTTGGAGTGTATCGATTAATAATTCATCAGCGTCGGTTTATAACGTCAGTTTGTACCGGGCTCCAATTAACATCGACTCCGAAAACCACTCGAATTAATTAACGGTTAGAGAAGAAGGGTTCGAAAGAAACAAGTTTTTCTTCCCTTTATTTTTTATTTTTAAGGACGTTCCCCTTTTCTTTATTATCGCGATTCGCGCGATTAGTTCCCCAAACATTGCTGGCGTTCAGTGGATAATAAGTATCTGTCATGCTGTACTGATGTAATCGGAACTGACGCGACTGCCCCACCCCCTGAGTCCTGTCCACCCCTTGTTTTTATACCAACTGATACGAAGTGTTGCAAGCTGTTCAAAATTGGTACAAAATTCTCTCTATTCTCTTATACAACGTATTCTCGCTATCGTAATTTTTCACGATATTTAGAAATGAAATAGGAGAAAATTGTAGACAATTCGCGAAGCCAAGAACTCTATTTGAGCATCTAAAACAATATTGTCATCCACTGTAGGCGAAATTTATTTAATTCGTATTTAAATTTCTTTCATCGAGGATGAGAGCCACTGGCGGCTGACTGACAACGAGCATAAATAATAAACCGATCGTAACGTAGCCGCGCGCGCGCGCGCGCAGCGTGTATACGAATAAAATGTGGCCAGAACGAGCCATCGACAACGACCGGTGAATAATACATTCGCTTGTCGGTCTCATTGTCGCGAAGAAATATTTGGCAGAGCCGGTACGCGCGCGCGAATGGGTAATTGGAGTGTGTGCGCGGGTAAATAACGAAGCCAGAAACGCGCCACGAAAGTCCATGCACAACAGCCAAGTGACTAGGGCCTGGACTGCTCGTCGAATTTTTCTCCTTTCGAAAATACCGATACTCGAACGCCGAAAACAATCAGCGAACATAATTCGAGTAATTTAAGTTGAAGTGAAACTTTGATTAGTTCCAAACAGCGCTCATTTTCAGTAATTACTTGATTAACGAGTTCCTGCTCAAATTCTTCTCGCGTTTAAGGCCAAAGAAAGGAACACGTTTGCTTCTTTGCGAATAAAATACTTAACTCTACGAATGCTATTCCAATGCTATTCGATATGTGATTTAAATACAGTTTCTAACAAAATACACTTTGTAATGGTATTACATAAATATTAATAACACGTTATATGCAGATGCAAATTAATATTTACATTTTCTTCATTCCTTTTCAAACTTCATTTTCATTCGAGACACTTTACCTCCTCTTGAAACATAAATGCATAGACATTTGAGTAACAATATCAAAGTACCTAAATACTCGTTCGAATAGTCCGAGCCCTACAAGCGTATCAGTGAGTACACACGGACACGTGGTGTGGCTGTGAGCAGTGGAAGAGCCACGACATAGGGAAGCCTGAGTGGAGGGGTGAGAAAAAAGTGGGGAAAGAAGGAAGGAAGGAAGGTAGTAAAGAAAAAAAAAAAAATAAAATGAGGAGGGCCGGTAGATGCAATTGCGATATCAATGGCGCTGGGGTTTCGCAGGCGATGCAGCTGTGGTGGAGAAACGAGATTAACGCTATAAATACCATTGGTGGCCGAGCCAGAGGCCGTCTCTCGTTCGGAGAAACTCTTTGCGGTGACTGTACCCTTAAAACATTGGAAATAGTTATGGCAGTGGCACTCAACCAAACGCTAAAGTTCCGTGTTTATCGATTCAATTATGTAACCGACTGGCTGGATTGACGTGCTGAGAGCGTGTGTGCACACTTTGGGATTACGGGGTTAGTCATTAGCAAATTTTCGTTCGAATGATCGCTTTGCTTTAGAGTCGTCCTCAAAATCTACGTATATCGTCATCGTGGTAGATTAACACGTCATTCGTATATGGGTAACAGGACTTTTCACTAGGAATTTAAAGAAACAGTAACTACTTTCAACAGTAATTACTAGACTGCGGATCTTTATGCATTTATAGGAAATTTGAACGTGCAAGAAATTACAAAGTGCGAACAATATGCAAGAATATAAAAAAGATTGAAAGTAACGTTCATGTTATAATATTTGCAGAATAAAATAAATTCCTATTTGGGTTCAATTTTTCTAGGCACGTTCGCGAAGATTTTATTTTGCATAAAGATCCGCAGTTTAGTAATTACAAAGATATTCGGTTCAATCAATATACATTTTATATACACACATTTATACATATATAAATGTATACATTTTATATACATACATGTATACATTCATATATGTATACATTTTATATACATACATATATACATTTTATATAGATACATATATACATTTATATATGTATACATTTTGTATATATACATATATACATTTATATATGTATACACTTTATATACATACATATATACATTTATATATGTATACATTTTATATATATATATATATATATATACATATATACATTTATATAGATACATTTTATATACATACATATATACATTTTATATATATACATATATACATTTATATATGTATACATT
>NW_026532341.1:0-1167 GCF_026283585.1 Hylaeus volcanicus | reverse complement strand
AAAAAAAAAAAGTTTACATTCAATCAAAAACCGGCTACGTATTTCCAAAGAGAATATTGTTGTGAAGCTACTGTAAAAATTTCAAATCGATCCATGCAATAATCACTGAGAAATCCGTCCTTCCAGTTTGGAAAAAGTGGTTTCGAGAAAAATGCGTTTAAAGTTTTATAAACATTTTAATCGCGCTCTGAGGCGCTGCGGCAAAATCGATAATTGAACCTTTTAACATTTGTTTTTCACTATAAATCAAATAACGTATTATTTTGATGACCTTAAAGTATCGTTTAAGCAAAAAAGAATCGATTTTTTGAAAATCCTAGAGTAGTTTTACCCCTTAACAGATGAACGCATCTAACTGGGTGTAATGTAGAGATAGATTTTTAAATGTAAATCTTTAATGACGAATTTGGCCGTGTGATAAATGGCCTATAATTCATTTCTCTGTGAATAATTTTTCAGTGACAACAATCTTATAGCTTGTTACTCTTATTTGCCCCTACCTGTATATACAATAAATTTCGTTTATGTTACCTATTAATTAAACATTTAGAGATTAGCAAGGTGTCCTATTTTCTGTCCTAGTCTATAATTATTAGACTGCGGATCTTTATGCAAATGCATATGTTTATAGAAAATAGGTAGACGAATGGGACCTGGACAGAAATTTATGTCATGATTAGATGATTCCAAAAATATATTTTTTATTTTGCATATTTTGCATGTAGCATATGTCAAATATGTTTTGCATATTGTGCATATTTTTTGCATAAATGCATATCCGATTATTTAATGGTCCGTCAGAATAAATAAGATAGATGTGCCTAAAAGATTGATCAGCTACGATCGACAACGTGTTCTAATTTCGATTTGGTAAGTACTGTATTGAAATACAGTGAGAGACAGAACAAAGTCGATGATATGATATGTAAACAGACGGAGTCACGCCGCAGTTAATCTTCATTTTCCAAGTTAAACAGTAAAATTTAACATTTATTCAGAGCCATTTCCAAATGTTACCTGAGGCCATAAAGAAATTGGTAACAATAGGATTACCTCTAGCAGAATGTATAGATTTGGTAATTACAGTTACAAAAAATTTAAAAATTATACCCGGTGATTACGGAGAAAAAGTTATAGATAAAATAGAATCAGTATTAAAATGAAACG
>NW_026532340.1:0-5766 GCF_026283585.1 Hylaeus volcanicus | reverse complement strand
ATAGTTTTTGTATTATATTGATATCGTTACTAAGTAAAACTGCCAAAAAGTATTGCAAAATGTAAGATTTAGATTACAAAAATAGATTTAAGATATTACAGCGAGGAAAATAATATATATTTTTGATAAAAAGCTATATATACAATGATATATGAGTACAAACAGAACATAAAACACGTATCAGTCTGAGTTAATACACAAGTTTGACTTACAGAATTCTTTTAAACAACCTAAAACGTGTTCCTTACTAGAATAAGAAATAAAAGAAAATTCCTATGAGCCCAATTTAGAGATAAGCGTGCGTAAATAAGTATAAGAAAGTCTAATATAGATGTTATCATGATTCCTATTTTGTGTAACTCGGAAGCGAAGCGTCGTGTACCAGTGTTATAAAATCCGGAGTATGAGTGACCTGTAAGGAAAGAAAGAATAAGTAAAGTTAAAGTAAAGTCAGCGTAAATAAAAGTTCAAAAAAGCGAGCGAAGCATGAATGCAAGTATTTAGATTCAAACGCAAAATCTAGAAATCACTATTATTGGAATGGAAGGACAAAAGGAAACTACATAAGAATAATAGCGATGTAAAGTAAAAAGTACAAATTATATTTATTCATATAAAGGTGTGCAAAAGTATGAGTACAAAACTTGAAGTAAAAATCTGTTAAAAAAAACGGTTTATACACAGGAATGGAAGGATGAGTGAGGAAACAATAAAAATGTAAAAATAAAGTTAAAATAAAGTTAAAAATAAAGCCAAATGCAAAAGTACGAATGTACGAATGAAAGATTTGAATGTACGCGCGGAAAGGCAGGCAAAAGTCTACGTATGGACGAATGAGAGGAAAATCTGATTTGAACAACGCGCGCAGAATGGTAGGTAGAAGCACTGATGGTATGGAAGGATGAGAGACGACCGAATAATAATAGGCGATATGTAAAAGATGGCGAATCACTTAGTAGTGTAACAAGGAATGTAACCCTTCCTTATCACTGGAATAAAGAAGCAAAATACGCAAAAAATATGCAGCAGAATGCGCCACCTGGTTTTCATCGGCCAACCGTGTCTCTATGGCTATTACCATTTCTATGCAGAAAAATCTGCTGTAATACCGACCAGCCAAATCGGAGAGGTCACGTGCCGTGTCTACCCCCTTAAACCCCACCGGGTCCTACAATGATTCACCTATCCAGCCATGATTATATTTTAAAATGGAAACCTGTAATTGCCTTGTCGGGATCTTTTAGGGATGTATCCGGGAGAATCATATTATGGATTCCATATTAAAGCCAGTTTGGGACCTGAATATTATGGAGGTTTCCCTTACTATTTTCCACACGGGTATCTGTTATTAAGGAAACATTACTCACCACCATCGATAACTTCTCGGTGTTCTCTTCGGTCTTGAAACACCTGATTCATGTCTGCCTTCAACTCTTTCCCAAATTATCTATTTCTGCGTTTCCGATCGCGTGCAAATTTTTTCTTATCTCGTTCCATGTTTTTTCGATTTTAATAATTGCAAGATTTGTATTCAGTCAAATATTTTGTGAAGTTGTGAGAAATTACGTATCTTAATATCCTGTGGAAATACTTTAACGAGAACCCGGCAACACAGGACAGATGGGCATTGTTGGTGAAACAACCGACATACGAAGCGGGTCGCGTTACGAGGTGACGAATCTCGAAAAGGCAGTCGACTTGCGAATTGCAACGGGATTGCATGCCAATCTACATAAACCTCTAAAGCTGCATTTAGATCTTTATCTATAATCCGCAATCCAAAAATCTACTGTTAGACGTCGAGCGACGTCGAGGCGCCGCACAGTGGGGTATTTGGCCCGAAAAACCGGACAAAAGTCAATTACAAAAATTTTGCGTAAGCCGTAAATTTTTCATTGTTTGAGGTTGTTAAATATGTGAGGAACAATGTACTAAACTTTTTTTATTCATTAGTACATTCATGAAGCACTAAACTCAATCAAAAGTCAGGAAATTTTATGACGTGTATTACTTTTTCAATCATGCTATAACATATCATGCATTTATTAGTGGTTTTTATACGGTTTAAAATATTTGGCTAATTTCTTCCATTACAGACCCTTTTTAGGTAACTATGTAATATACTTCCACACAGTTTCTATTCTTTTATCGTACTTATTTATATAGTTATTAATATTTGAATATAATCAATAAATCAGTATTTTTTTTACCACCATCAGTGACGATTTTGTTATACTTCTGAGTGAGTCCCGATGCTCTTTTTGATCTCATTAGATTCGGTAGAGATTTGTGATTACAAGTCAACAAAATTTGTTTCCGGATTTGTCCGGATTCAAGTTTTATAGCTAATTTAGTATTAAGCGTTTAACAGCGTTTCACGTACTACTGCACGCGTGGTCGCGATCACAGGCCCAGGCCTGCTTGAAGAACTCCCGCTGTGGTTCTAGTGTCCTAAAAGGAACTGTTACAAAGTATCGACACTCAAGATGTTGTGTAAACTTGCGATAACCCTTCGACGAAGATTTCTCGTCTGCATTTAGTCGAAACGGAGTCGTCAGAGAGTACGCATTTAAAAATTCAAAGCATTTTTCACGCAATTATACTGTATATTTTAGTTTTTAGTGTTCATTTTATTCAGTTTAAGTTTAGTTTCGTATACTGCAGTATGTGTTATATATATATTTATTCTGTGTATATTAAGTACATTATTTAAGTTTTTTAGTTAAGTTCCTATATTGATGTGCTTTTGTTTATTTATATTTATACTATACTTCATTCTACTTATATCTGGTAAGTACACTTCATATCATATTTTTGTTATATAATCTAGATATTATCCACTTTTGATAATCAGACGTAAATTTAATGGCAATATATGTATCACATATATAGGTGTCACAATGTCAGTAAGTTCATCGGTGCAAATCGCAGGACCCTCTGGCATTAAATTAATGACGCGAAAGCAGTTATTTAAAATAATGCTGGAACACACGGCTGAAAAATGTTAATAAAAAACTACAGTTTTTAGAAAACTTCTTGCTGAATCAAGATAATTACTCTGATGAAGAACGCCGAAAGTTGCAGCATAAAATATGAATTTAAACGGAGATGGTTGTCTGTTAGTTATAAAGAAGACACTTTTAAAATAAAATATAAGAGTTGTCTTGAAGGAACAATGGAAATTCCTATTGCAAGTTCTCGACCTGGACGACCAACCAAATCTTTCAACGCTTTAACTGAACGTTCTAAACGTCAAAAAACGGCAAATCTTCGGGAAAGTACAACGGTAGAAGAATTAACATTTGCAGCACAGACAAAACTAAGAATTTCCGGTTTAGTAGACGCGTCTGCTGTATTAAAACAAATTACACAATCCCCTACGCGTGCAACTAAATATAGAAAAGTTTATTCAAGTGACCAGCAAGAAGAAAAATTACGACTACCGACCATAAAAGCACTATCCATTTTTATTGACGCTGATTTGTCACAAGAACAATACGAAATTATCAGAAGAAGTAATAAAAAGTTATATCCTTGCTATTCAATATTACAAAAAGCAAAAAAGGAATGTTATCCCATTTCAGGCATCATTGTTGATGTGCCAAAACCAGGTTTCGGGAACACAAATGACGGAAACACCAGCAGAAGATTTTTTTCGTATCATCAACTATCAACAGCAATAACAGGGATTGATGTCCAATTAATATACAGGGTGTCCCAAAACTCGGGGAGGAGCCGGAAATGGGGGGTAGCTGAGACGATTCTGAACAACAATTTCCTTTGCAAAAATGTCGGATGGGGCTTCGTTTTTGAATTAGTAACGAAAAACA
The DNA here is from genome assembly GCF_026283585.1 of Hylaeus volcanicus. NCBI lineage: Eukaryota > Metazoa > Arthropoda > Insecta > Hymenoptera > Colletidae > Hylaeus > Hylaeus volcanicus. The sequence continues at coordinate 1,936 of NW_026532340.1, read as the reverse complement.
CTGACCAATCACAGCGTCCGAGGAGCGCGCGCTCAGAGCATAGGCGTAAGCCAAGAGGCTCGAGCCAGCGAACAAGCGGGCCGGTAAAACAGCACGCGTTAATACCAGTGTGAGGTTGTAGCACATGAAACGTCTGATTTATAATGAAAACTTTAAGCAAATATAACTTTTTCTTTATATTAAACGTTACTGATCAAGATAGGAGGTATCGAAATCTGTACATTTAATGAAGAAATTACACGTTTCCTACCTTCAAATACGTAATCGTTAAAAAATTTCAATGACAATTTATCATAATAAATTTGAATCTAACTTTAACATGAGAATCGTTAAAATGTACAACTTACAACTATAAGAAAATGGGTGAAAATATGTAAATGTTTGAAAATTAAAATGAAGGAGACTCTAAACTTTGCATTAATGCGTCAAAGATCTGAAGGATAGAAATATTTTTCGAGAAAGTGGATAAAAAAATTTGCCAATACAAAATGAGGCATTTCATGTGTTACAACGTAAAAATATCAGTAATAAAAATGCCTGAAATTAACCCTTAAATGCCCTAAGTTTCAAATTTGATACCGAACTTTTAAATCGAATTGTACACTTGAAATTGGTTTGTTTTTAATATTTGGCTGTATGTATGTTACCATTGCATAATGTTCTTTTGAACAAAAGTTGAAAAAATAAACGTCAGCTGTCAAAATTGTTCAAATCATAAATACATTGATATTTTTTAAAATTTAATTTGGAAAATCAGGCTTCTAAGGGTTAACATGTGAAGGCAGAATTAAAATTAGACTCACCCATTGACTTGTAAGTTGACCTGTTTTCGTGAAGAAGGGCTGCGGCGAGTGGGTCATCGCACCGATCCTGGCCTGGTACCTGCTACGCGGCTCAGCTGATGGGACGGCCGGTCACTGAACTCACTGCACTTTACACAGGGGTTTCCACGGTCACTATCACTTTGCACCGAGTCCTTTGCACCCAATATTTGGTGGCCCCGAAAGGGGCCGATTTGTATTATTGGAGAAAGAATACGCCACCCTTTTTTCATAATCCTCTGGGAGTAAATTCTGCACCCGCACATATTTGTATGGGTGCAGAGAATTCTCTCGAAGAATTCGGTGCACCGACGACCGGCTGACGCTGAAATACAACATAAATAGTTAGTATGAATAGAATACATAATTCCGACAACAAACACGAAAGCGGTAAAAAGTTAAACTTACCCCGAGTTGCGGCTTACGTCGCGCACACTTTGGGTGGGATCCTCAGCAATCCGATCCAGGACGTCTTCCTCCGAATTCGCGGAACGTAGGCGAGGGCGTCCCGAATCGGCAGACTTCGGTTGGAGGACCCCATCCGAATAAAACCGCGTTGCCAATAGCCGAATGTTCTTGGCAGTCGGCGGCCGCGATCGCGGATATCGTTGGCGATAACACCGCGCTGCCTCCTCCGAATTGCGCCCGCACTCCACATACACGCAAAATATTTCAAACCATTCTTGATTTGAGCGCACCATTTTTTCCCAGTTGACACTGCGGCGGTCACTTCGAAACTGAATTCTGGAGAAAAACAGTTTTATTTCCAGAAAACACTCCCACCCTTGTTCATTACCTGGCCCCCATCCCTTAGGAACGTTTCTTTCTTAACGAAATGCAACGTCGCGTTGTCTGAACACATGTTTCGCCGAACAGTCAATCGTAAGACAACCCCATTGCCGGTCGACTTGGAGGTAGCGGCCGTCGATGTTGGATACCTCGTTTTTACAACCACTTCCCCAAGGCACGGTAACTCCGCGACCTTGTCATAAATTTTGCGATAGCCATGCAGCGGCCGACTAACTGCTTTCGACAACCCCTACACGTGACGCACCGTTCTTTCCTATCAATGGGGAAGGTATTCCAAGTTTCGGCGGAAAGTAAATGATTTTAAT
>NW_026532339.1:0-2560 GCF_026283585.1 Hylaeus volcanicus | reverse complement strand
CACCTTGTATATACAGAGTAGAGGAGAATTGAAACAACTTTTTCCTTGGCGAAAATGTTGTCCGAGGCTTCGTTGAGGAGATATTAGTGGAAAACTCCGGACCAATCAGAGCGCGAGGATGCCGGTGGAGCGACTAGGCGTCCACTCTCATACGCTACCGCGGCCGCTTCACCGGTATACGCGCGCTCTGATTGGTCGGCGTTTTCTGTTAATATCTCCTCAACGAAGCCTCGGACAACATTTTCGCTAAGGAAAAAGTTGTTTCAAATCACCCCTCGAACCACCCCTTTCAAGGTGTTGCAACGTTTTTGGGACACCTTGTATATACAGAGTAGAGGAGAATTGAAACAACTTTTTCCTTAGCGAAAATGTTGTCCGAGGCTTCGTTGAGGAGATATTAGTGGAAAACTCCGGACCAATCAGAGCGCGAGGATGCCGGTGGAGCGACTAGGCGTCCACTCTCATACGCTACCGCGGCCGCTTCACCGGTATACGCGCGCTCTGATTGGTCGGCGTTTTCTGTTAATATCTCCTCAACGGAGCCTTGGACAACATTTTCGCAAAGGAAAAAGTTGTTTCAAATCACCCCCCGAACCACCCCTTTCAAGGTGTTACAACGTTTTTGGGACACCTTGTATATACAGAGTAGAGGAGAATTGAAACAACTTTTTCCTTGGCGAAAATGTTGTCCGAGGCTTCGTTGAGGAGATATTAGTGGAAAACTCCGGACCAATCAGAGCGCGAGGATGCCGGTGGAGCGCCCGCGACAGCGTATATGCGCGGGCGCCTAGCGCGTAGTCACGCCTACCGCGGCCGCTCCAACAGTATACGCGCGCTCTGATTGGTCAGGGAGCGCGGCCGCCTCGCGCTCTGATTGGTCGGGGTTTTCCGTTAATATTTCCTTAACAAAGCCACGGACAACATTTTCGCTAAGGAAAAGGTTGTTTCAAATCACCTCCTGAACCACCCCTTCCAAGGATTCTAATCTCCAACATTTTTGGGACACCCTGTATTTCTTGAGGGGTCGTACGACGTGTGGTACAACGGATCGTACGCATTGTTTTAGGATTTTCGTCCAAGTTTAAAGCGTACACTTGACGGTCTTCTGGTATTTGTTGGTTTTTCCGCGCGGGCAGGGGACCGTTTCAAGAAAGCGCGTCCAAGGATGCCACGGAGCCGTGAAAATGGAGAAAGTCCGCGCGAAACGTGTACTTTCCTCTTGGCGAGGTGTCTCGGTAGTCGAAAGTAAAATGGGGAACGTCGCGGCCGAGTGTCAGTGGGTCGCGAGAGTGTTGCGTAATTGTTGCAACGCCAGGAAACCTCTAGGGATGCGTGCGTGTTACCTTTGAATCGGTATCGCTGGTATTATCTCGCAAAGGGAAGGCGTTTTTGGTACACCCTATGGAAGTTCTAGTACGCGTGTAGTACTATAAAACCATTTTGGATTTGTTCAGAATGCGCCTTCGTTCTCGAGACATTTGATTAAAATTTTTGTTATGTGTTCTTAAAAGATATAAAATCATCATAGCAAGGTTCGTTGGGTACATTGGTAAAGTGTTAAATCGATCCTTTTTTTTTTCAATTTTGTATCATAGAAATATAGTTCTAAATTCTGAACTCGGTAAAAATTCCGCTCCATAGGGTGTTAGACGGCCGAACAGAGGATCAATTATTGGAACGTAGGCGCGTGTGGTGAAACAGGAGCAAGGAGGTTCGAAAACCGGTCGAGCAGAAACTCTCGCGACAACCTTGAGGAGAACTCACCACCGTCGAGGCAACAGCGACGTTTTCACCGCGGTAGGGAGGCCATACAAATTCTAATGGGCAAGTTCACGGTTTCCCGAGCCCGTTACGAGCGGCGATCGCCTTGGACGATTTCTCGATCGGTTCGCGCGTGATCGTACGCGTATTATTGTCCGCGTTGATTACACAAACGCCTCCCGGCGCGTGCTGGGACGCCTAAGAGGCACGAGGACGCACCGCCAAGGGACATGGTTCGCGATAAGCGAAACCGTGATAACGAACGAAATCGATCCGCGTCATCCGGAATTTAATGTACCGCGTTCGCCTGCGAGCGAGTATCGCCATAGTCGGTTCGCAACAGGGTTTTATTTTCTTTTCCGGCATTATTGATCACACCGGGTCAGGCTCTCTCCCTTTGCGAGGTACCCCAACGTGGAGTGGCTCTTTCACCGGTCGCTCACCTCCTACCTCTTACCCTCTGAACGCACTTTGTCTCTTGTAATAAATTGGCGATACAGCTGAGAGGGAACTGGCTGAGTGGTAGGGAGCCACGAGGGCGTGGGTTATTCGAGTTCCTCCGCCTGCTATTCTTTTCTCAAAATTCATTCTTCTCGACTCTCACTGGGCCAATGCCTTCTCTTTTCAATTGTCAATTGCTGTAGACTCGGCGCTCTTTAAAGAAGGACGCCACGACCAAAATAGCTACCACTAGTTATTCAGACAACATTTTCAAACTTTGTACTTTTATGTGGCTTTTAACCGACTTCGAAAAGAAGGAGGTTACTCAATTATCTATATATATATATATATATATATA
>NW_026532338.1:0-3159 GCF_026283585.1 Hylaeus volcanicus | reverse complement strand
AAAAACGGTTTCGCATCGTTCGCGAAACAACGATTCCAAACTAACTCGGAATCTGTGTTTAACTGCTCAGCCGGTGATCCCAATTTCGCTGAATTTGTCATTGATTCTCTACTTGGCAGATTTATGTCAATTACGGGGGCACCGGGTGTAAATAAATCTTGGATCGTAATTAACGTTTAAAAAACATTTTATGTCGCGAAATATTTATCGTCGTTCCGGCCATTTGGTATTTCGACTGAAGATTGATGCACTATACCACAGTATGTAGTTCACTGTATCGTCGATCCATAAGTAATTAGCTCGTTTTGTTTCGTTCTATACTGTATTTTTACAGAGATGAAATTCAGTGTCAAATTCAGGTCACAAGAAGCACCTGATTTCAATTAGTAAATGATAATTAAAACGACATTACTTTATCGACGTCTATTTCTACATCGTGTTTGTAAGTTGGATTTATGCATAAAATTGTGTTGCAAAATAATTATTTACCGAACCTTGCATCCTCTATTCACGTACTCAAACTTTTGTTTGCTTCCTTGGTGTTATAAATACATATTTGATATTATTATTAAATTCACGTACTTACTTTATTTAAATCCTTGTGGATTTCAGTGAGAAGTTCAGTGAGAAATCGACTATGCATCCTTATTTTTCGTGGAGAGTTCTACGATGTTTAAAAAAACTTCGAAAAGAGGATCGAATGTTACACCAAGATTGAAAAAAAATGGATCGCGAGTAGACCGAATCAATTGCAAGAACGAGGCGAGATAAGGTGGAAAAGAGGTAGATCCGACAACCAGCAGTGAGGATTTGGAGGGATTAAGCCGCAAACCATGTAAATTGCGCCAACGGCACAGCGTATACGAAGTTCATATCCAATCTCACGCTTAGCAGATTCTACACAGTTAGGATCAAAAACCTTAATCAGCTGAGTGTCATCAGCGCGCGTGTACACCTGTCAGGTATTGCACACACGCGGTAAATCACTTACGTTGATGTTAAATAAAAGAGGATCAAGGACGAATTCCTGGAGGAAGGTGTCACGAGCAGCCATCGCGGTTGTTGAGCATGTAACGCGAACGTCTGGCACGTTCAGCATGATCTGCGTTGAGCGTTGTCAAAGTACTGGAACATAAAAAAAAAAATATATCGTACAATGTCGAAACTATTCATTCGGGTTTAAATGTGGACGTAATGTAATGTAAGTCATCGACAAGTTATTTTCAAATAAACAACGAAATTATAAGAGTGACGATTGATGTATAGTAATTCAAGGATTGAAACGATAGTAAACAGAATTTTAATTCTAAAATAGAAATTATTTCGCAATACTATTGATTAATGTCGAGAGCATCTATTATTAACTTTTGTTAAAAGATCCAATAACTATCTTTTCGTTAGAAAATTAAATATTGATCTTTATCGCAGTTCAGTCATTTATAAAATATAATTCTATAATTTTTACGTGTGTGGTATCAAGCCACATTTTTAATCACCGCTTTTAATTTTTAATTTTTAATTTTTAATTTTGCTTAAACAACAATGGAACAAATGTCACGTTTCTTGAAACATTTATCAACTTCTTATAAGAAACAAAGCATATTCAATCAAAGGATCTGCTGAAAATGTCAATTTTAATTTTAATTTTAATTTTAATTTTAATTTTACAACAGAATTTTAATTCTAAAATAGAAATTATTTCGCAATACTATTGATCAATGTTGAGAGCATCTATTATTAACTTTTGTTAAAAGATCCAATAACTATCTTTTCGTTAGAAAATTAAATATTGATCTTTATCGCAGTTCGAGATGCTTGTTACTTAACTGACTTCCTCAGGGAAAATGTCCAATCCGAGGGAAAGATACCGTAGGAAATGAAAAAAAAATAAAAATGTAACCAAGAGAGAACCGAGACAAAAGAGAAAGCAAAGAACAACGCTGTCAGAGTTACCGTTGAGATTAGAGAAGGCAAGCTTCGTATTTTTGTAGATATCGAGGAAATGGCCAAGAGAAAACTGGCGGAAGGTATTAATAATCTCAAGAGAGACAATCGCTGCAGGAATCGATGAAATGATTGTTAATAATAGAAGGATCAGGGAATAATTCAAGAATAGAAGGATTACGCGGGGAGCGATACAAGCCAGGACGAGAAAAGACGTTTCAAATCTGATTAAAGGAATAATACAAAGACAGTCCTTGGATGAATGCCCACTTCTCAGTACTGATAGTGGAGGTAGTAAAATTTGTAAGATGCTTATAATAATTCCATGGGAACGACGACCTTATGCAGACCAATGCCACTTATTCTTTTGAAGAAACTCATTCGTTTAATTCGCTTAAGATTTACTTTGCTACGCGTTATTGCGAGAAAAGAGCCGAGTTTGGGCATTCAAATATGAGTTGCCATCTATTAGCGATCTGTGCAAAAGGGATCGAACTCCCTGCGAGCTTTTTGACACAGGTCTGTGAAACATACGACAGCCGAACAGTTGAAAAAGAAAAACGGAGTCTGTTGACAGCTTGTACAGAGATATATTAAAGAGGATAATAGAAGTAATTTGGTGTGTGCTTAAGGTAAAAGTTTTAACTATTTCTTCTACAACCCTTGCATCCAAGAAATCTTACAGTTGTTAAATTTGAGGATGTTCGAACGACTTCCACGACCTTCGAAACAATGTCGTTCGATGTCAGACAATGGAGTGCGTAAGTTTATATGAAAACGAGGTTGTCTGTGAGCGAGGAAGATATGCTCCTCGTTTATGGGGAAAGTCAGGGAAACTCGACGCATTGTACGCTGAAAGGTATACAGTTCGCACGAATCCTTCGAGTACGTTTCAGCGACTATGTAAGAAATTAATAGAAACTGGAAGTTTGATTACGCGAACGTTTCAACGTCGGAGGTGGGTATGTCAGAAGCGACGAAGGTCCTTGCAAGATTAAGCATTACTCCTCAGATTAATTCACGGTGGATCTGGATTAATTCATGGAGCCTGCTATTAAGTGAAAGGATGTAACGACGAATTCTTAAACGACGTACTTTAACTCGTGACGATCCTGTGGTTTTTAAACAGGAATTGAGAAAAATGACAATGAATGTTAGAAAATACTTTTTAAAATTAAAATTAAAATTAAAATTAAAATTAAAATTAAAATTAAA
>NW_026532337.1:0-7921 GCF_026283585.1 Hylaeus volcanicus | reverse complement strand
CAAAAGGATTTATTTAGAAAAATATTAGTACTTTTGTTAAATTTATATTTTAATAATATATAAAAATTTTCGATTTGTTTTTCATACTCATATATATATATATTAGTATGAAAAACAAATCGAAAATTTTTTCTAATAATACAACAGTGATTAATACAACAGTACTAATATTTTTCTTAATAAATCCTTTTGTTTCATTAACTAAATTAATATGAAATCATAGGTACTCACAGTTTTAGGTAGTGTAAAATTAGTAGACAGATTAAGTAGAATCTAACAACCACACCCTATCTAACAGTTTGACACTGGGATATTTGTTATATGACTGGTCACTACCATCTCTAGAAGGGCACTGTAAGCACGCAGTTTCATTTATGTCCTGATGGATTTGATTCGACAATAGTGCTGTCACGGCATGGAAGACGCACTCCTCGCGATGCACGCTTAGACCAGCAGATTAATTTCAATTAGTCTGAAGAGAAGAATTGATACAATGTCAAACGTGTAAAATAGTGAAACGAGTAATCACGAAACGTATGCTAGAGCAAGATAAGAATATACATTGGGGAACACGAATTCTGATTGAACTTATATTCCTAATATATTTATTAGAATAATCGTTTCATTTCAGTATGATAAGAGGTATATATACTTGTACTTTTATTATTATTTATGTTTATTAGGTTGAATTAAAATTTTAAATGGGAGAAACACAAGTTTTGAATAAATTTACTGATTATAATAATAAGCAACATATATACTTATATTTGCATAATAATTCTGTTTAAATTTGTCAAGTTACCTTTAAATTTTAAATATGGCAAACATAACTTATAATGTATTTATCACAATGGTTACTTTTTTTTTTTAAATATGACAAGGAACATATAGACTTATACTTTTATAGTAATTTCATTATATTTAAGTTGATCAAGTTAAATTATAATGTGAAATGGAGGGAACCCAATTTTTTGCCACCTAAATAACCATCTAGAGGCTTTTATTAATTTTCAAGAGTTCAAAATATAAAAATGTTCTCGAAAAGTTTGAGAACGGCTGGTTTAAAGTACCGCGTTATATTCTGTTCAGTGCTTCGCTCTGTATCGCAGCAGACAATACTTGTGTCAGTATTTACAATGTTACCAATGGATATATTTTTGTTCTGTGATAGATATTATCAGGGTTTATTACAGGACAGATTTACAACGTATAGAACGATTCGTTTCGAATAGCGTCCAAGTCAACGTACTTCTGCAAACAAATGTCTAAATAAGCACGTGTCAACATGCTACCGATGCTTGGTCGACTACACAGCAAACAGACACGTGTTTACAAACTGCAAGCGAATGGTTAGATATCAATCTTCAAACTGTACTCTTTTCTACATTTTATATTATACAATCTTTCTGCTGACGTTTTTTGATCGAGACTGATGATGAAATTTGTATGGTTTGCTAAAAATCGCATAAATGAAACTGTTGGTTAACTTTGTTAATCGTCTCGATCCTCATTTTTTAATCCTTTTTGGTAACAACTGAATTAGGTCGAGTAATTTTTAAAAAAATGCGTTATACATTTAATAGTACACTTGTTTAGAATTACTCAATTCAATTGATTGTTAATGGAAAAGATTTAACAGTGAGAATGGAAACGTTTAATATTTAATAGAGTTAAACAGTTACTTGTTATACTGTTCCTGTTCTTCATTTGATTCTAATTAATTATTAATATAATACGTAATGAATCAAAAAGTAGAAATGGAATGCTAAGTACGTTTGTCACGGTATGAATTCAATATATAAATTTATAAATAATAATAATTGTATGTAACGATAATTAACTCAATAATCAAGGTCACATTAATTACGTATGTATTTTAAATGTGTAAAATAAATAATCAATGCATTTGTTAATGACTTCGCAACTCTTGATATGAGGGAGGCGATTGGCCTTATCGTCTCCTTCTTGGTTTCGCCACTCACGACTGGCAGTATAAGGAATTCAATGGAATTTCGATAAATAATTTATCAAATAGTTTTTCATTGAGTGATTCGTTAAAACAGGATGAAAATCCTCTACTATTTATACTAAACGACACAACGAATCAGATGATACATGACGCATTGTAAACTCCACAGTTTCCTAGTAACGGAAATTTCCTGTATCGCCTAAATGAATCAACAAATGCAAAAGTTTTCATTCGCTTATATTTGAAGTAACGATTAAATAGATTAAAATTTAATAGATTAGATTTAAATTTAAATAATAAATTTGCTTCTTCAAAGCTATTGTTTATAATTGAGAACAAACTCATGTTCGAATTTTCATCAGGCTAACAGTCATTTTAACATCAAATTTGTTGTCATCTTTAGAAACTAAAATAAATTTCTATGCAAATTATATATGACATGTCGACGATATCGATAATTTATTTAAATTTAAATACATCTAAATCCATTTACATATATTTGAATAAGTCCATATAAACTACATACTTTGTTTTCATGTAAATACTCGCAAAATCAAGATTAAGTTACCCTTTTCTGCCAAAAAAGATAAATAAAAACTTGGAAAACGGAAACCTTGGCTATCAGCTTATTAAGCCATGTGCGCAGCATCATAACGATTATTTACCTATTATTTTAATTTCGCAAATCTACGAACGAAACGAACAATCATTTATTTTCATTTCACGAATAATTGTTAGCTACCTTATATTCAATATATAATTTTATTTAATGGATAAAATAGACATGTACTAATTTTATAAGGATTAAAATTGATATAAATAATATTAATACTCCACCAAATTCGCTAAGAATAGCACATAAAATTGAATATGGAAATAGAAAATATCATGGGATCGCTGTATTTTCACCCATGAAAGCTTTTGCTTGTTGGTAATGTAGGCCTTCGTACGATTATAAATATAGACTATTAGAAACGTGAAGCGAAGTCAATAAATAGACTTGAATTTCACGTAATACTATCGTCAATGATTCTTGCTGCGATTCATCAACTATTGATCCCATTTTAGAGTGATTAAGGCTCGTTTCGGTGGTAGAGAGTTGTAGGAATTTTCACTCCAATCTCTAGTTACCTAGTAATATTTCGATACGGTCCAAATTCTATACGAATAATGAATGACCAATAAAAGCCACGTGTACTGATTTATTTGTCACTGCTCGATAGAACACATAAATTTATATCTATTCACCGTGAAACATTTCACTTCGTAATCCAAATAAAAATTTTCCTGTAACGAGTGACGGATAAACGAACACTTATTTTCTATTCGAAAATTAGGTACATTCTCCGGTTTTTCCCATACACGCTGAACAGCGACGACACGAATTCGTGGTTACGAGTCGCGTTAGAAAGATCGTGTATTCCGATATTGAAAAGGTTAACAAATCATTGACACGATACTTTCATTCGACACTCCGCGTGGCCGATTACGAAATGTCGAAACAATTGTGCGAGTAGCACGTTTTGCTTGTTATTGTAACCTCTAAATATAATTAACTCTCTGACAGCGAGCAACACAAATACGTGTTTCTCACCGATCGACTCGTCTTTCACACATTGTCGAATTCTTTTCAACTAATCGTGTTCGATTCGTCGTGCTCGAACTCGTCGAAATGAAATTGGAATCAACAACGGGCTCGTCGAGGCACGCAATAATCGTGGAAGAAATGAAAATTATCACAATACTTACAGCAAACTCGTGTTGGAGTCGCGATAATGTTTGTGTTCAATGAATAGGGTTGTCCAACCGTTTACAAATGTTACGCGACATCTAAGTTTCCGCGTAACCACTCCGCGCAGAAGCGTCTAACCAACTGAGGAACGAGCAAAACGACACACGTTTATACACACCCCGTTACGCGTTTCTCGGCAGTGTAACAGTATCGATCAAGGTAATGCGTTTACTTTATTCTTATCGTGCGTGGTATTATTGCGAACACCGGGTATATTAGCACGGTCTATTGATGCTCACAGCTGGAGAGAAGACCTGCAAAAAGAGCCGACCGATAATTTCCGATAGTTGTCAACGAGCAACTGCGAGCTAGAGAGCAACTGAAATAACAAATTATTCTCCTTGTATTTAATAACTGCAAAGTTTATTTATTTCGCATGACAAGTACCATCTGGTCACGTGTTTTACAATAAACAAACCGAATGTGTGGGTTTGAGTTGACCATCCCGTTGCTCGTGTACGTTATTTGCGATTGGAAATATTCAGTGAAAAATCATCAATTTCAAACGATTTCCTTTGTTACGTCTCAAGGCAACGACCTAGAAACCGGAGAATGCATGCGAATGTTTATACTTACCACTTGCATAACTGCAGAAAGGAACAATTAGCGCCATCTGTGCGGGATTAATTGCGTTACTTGCCCGTGTTCTGCGATATTCTGACCTCTGTGTGTGTTGGTATAATGTATAAATAAACGAGCGAATGATTTCAAATTAATCTGTGTAACGTTCGGTTGGCCCAAAAGTTTGCGATTCTACAAACGAGGAATCATTTGTCCCAATAATGGTGAGAGATCATAGAACAAAATGGAGAATATGTTGCAGAGTAAATATATTTCCTCGTCTAAGAAAAATCGCTGTTTTGTTTATTCGTTAAAATTCGTACGAACTTTTTGGCCTAATAGTTCTCGAGAGTTATGCAGTACGAGACGACAGAAAGATGGTTTTAAATCTCTTCAGCCCTACGCGGAAGAAAAAGCTCCTCGTAACGATGTTCATTATAAAAAAAAAAAAAAGTTTATTATTCGTAGCTGAGGTGGCGCGTGGTACATACATGAGGTTTCCGACTACAACAAATCCTATAATTTCACGCAATACTATGTACAGACATGGTTCGTGTTGCAATATTAATAGCTAGTATTAATTAACATAAGTCAACATTACGTCTAAATTATTACCCATTACACTATGATCTATGATTAATTGTACGAAAGGCCCGCGCTGACGCGGATCTTTTACAACTTTAACTGTTTTCGCGTTTATCTTCTAGCGCGCGTCCTGCAGTGCAGTTCCCCGAAAAATATTTTCGCTCGACGAGTCAGTCGATTTTCTCACCGGCTTCGCTTAACGTTTAACGTGTCCCTAGTAAATCATGTGAAATTAACCAGACGACAGTATCGACAACTACACCTTACAGTTACGTACACGCGAATGCTTAAAAACGCTTTGATAGAAAGTATCGTAAAGCGAGCACTGATTGAAAGATATTAAAATACAATACAAAGACAAAAAAAAATTGGATGGTAATAAATATTACTTCCGTAGAGACATCGATAGGTACTGTTTCTCTGGTTACAATAATCGTACCTGCCTTCTTTCAGAGTATAAAAATATTTACGTAATTAGTACCTAGAAAACTCGTCGCTCTCTTAAACGGAATAAGTATGTATAAGAGCACTTACGGTTTCGTCGCTAGGATTCACAAGATTCGCATTCAATTTTTTTTTTCTCCTTTTCATCGCGCTAATCGCTTACTTGAGCAAAAGAAAATATTAATGGACACTTTATTGTCGGTTGTTTCTACTATTCTAGGCACGAAAAGAAAGCTTCGTTTCGCAGGGGTTAGAGTACAATTTTTTAGGAGTATCAGAGAGATCAATAAAGATGAAATGAGATGAGAGGTATATAATAGACGCCTTAGGCTCTCCTTAATTTACCATTACGAATGATTCATACGTTGTAATAATCCGTCGTCGAGGTGAAACGTAACCTACTCTCATAGGACATTTTCGAGTATTCGCGACGAGCAGAAGTATTGTAAACGATAAAATGGCACCCTGAGTTGAAGAAGCACGGTCTTAAAAAAAAAAGCAACGGTGTTTAAGTACTTATAGCCGGGTCGAAGGAGGATTCGTCTTGATTGATGGATTAGGTTACGCGAACTAGAGCTGCTACCGTTCTTTGTCTCGGATACATAAAGTATTTTTTATCTCACCTGATGCGCGAACTATTTCTCGATGATTGGTCTACAAATTTTAATTGCAAATTACCGTCAATCTATGGCATCCAAGGTCTCAAGGCTAGGCACGCTGTCTGTCGTTTTATGTAACGATTAGATTACTAAAAATAAGAAAATGGTGGACGGAGACCTTGTACTTTTCTTACTTTTCTTATTTTCGACGGATGCAGCACTAATTTGACACTTGACCCTCTGTTACATGAATTTTAGCAATTATTTCTGAGTCGCTTATATATCTATGAATTAATTAATGTTCGGGTCAATTGGTAAACACCTGTATCCCTAGACTCTAGGGCCTAGAGATACAAAAAATCCTGTACAATTCCTTCAGTTAACCTTACGGGAATTGTTTCTATTCTGCTTTTGGAGAGAAGAAACTGTCCTTCGGTTACTTGAGCAAAAGAAAATATTAATGGACACTTTATTGTCGGTTGTGAGGACGAGCGATCCCTCAAGTCGATTCTTCTTTCAACCAGACTATGGTGTCAGAACCATTCCCTTTCGTCGCTATCTAATTAATTTAAGGACAGTGCTTGGCGTGGAATCGTTGAGGGCATATCGGAATGTACTTAATTCGAGGTATAGAATTCCATAATTTTCCAAAGGGCCGGCCGCCACTTTCTGAATCCCGTGTTACGAATGCGACGCTCTCGTCGTATCCTTCTTAGCAGGCGAGACAACCGTTGAATTGGTGATCTTGTAAGAGTTGCCCTTTATCTCTGCGGGGTGTTTATGGGTACTCGTGGAAGATTTCCTCGGCGGTTTCGTGATCTGGGTGGTGGAGAGACCGCTGACCGGGTACTTGTTCCTGCTGGAAGGGCCACCGTTGCTGCTTCTCGTGCCGTTCTTCGTGGACGTCGAGGACGTCGCCTCGGTAGGATGCTTTGGCATTACGAACGCCTTCGTCTGCTTCAGCAGGTATCGGTCGTTGCACAGCGCCGATATCAGCGGCAGATCCAAATTTCTACTCTTCTCGCGAAGCGTCCGTATGTCCAACATTCCGTCTTCCTTTCCTTCTTCGTGCTCCTCCGTTACACTCGTCTTGGGCGTCTTCTTCGGCGAAGAGGACGACGAGGAGGCCGATGGAAGCGGTTGGTTCTTCTCAAGATTCTACAAAGAGATAGAGATTATTAATAATGCGATTGTTCAAGGGAAATCATATCGGTTTGATGTATTACGTTGTCCCAAAAGTTTCTTTCGCTTTATTAATAAGTAATACATGCACAATAGTTTATGTTTTATTTTACATTACTGAATTGTGCACGATTCATTTTGCTACATTCCTGTTACAACATGAATATATATGAAATTAGATTGTCTATTTATATAAACACGACCATATAAAATAATTGAGTGCAACTCGCGAAAGAAACTTTCTCATAGATTATAGAGATTATAAATGTTAGATCGAAGGTTCTCTTTATTGTAGTTGTAATTTGTAATCATCGTAGTTTGAGCGAACTTTATTCAAACATTTTTGACGCTAGATTTTCTTCACTTTATGAAGAAACTATCGATCTAAACAACATGTTGGGAATTAAGGAATAAAGAATATATATGTATACCAGAAATTGTTTGTAAATACTAATGAATTATTTTGTGATATTACACTATACAGATTGTATTAAAGTAAAATATTCGTTTGAAATAGTAGTAATCTAATGTTTTATGTACAAGTAAAACAGTAAAATATACTTTATTATAGACTTCTTCCATTCTTTGTCAACTTGACTAAATTCCTTTCATTTTATTATCATCCTCTGTACTAGAGGTAATTTATAAATATCAAAAACTAAGCTTTGTGTATGTATATCATAATATTATAAAATACTTTTGTTTGTTCTAACAAGTAAACCTTCTGCATTCTACGCATTACATAAAATAGTCTAACTTTGGAAACGTGTCCTTTTTGGTATCGTTAGA
>NW_026532336.1:0-1725 GCF_026283585.1 Hylaeus volcanicus | reverse complement strand
ATACTTTAAGTACTTACATATTGGTATTGTTCACTTTATGACTCTAGATGTGTCTATTTCACAAACTAACCAATCAATGATTTCGAATTTATATATATATATGTATAACGATGAATAAAAATATACTATGATAAATTAATGGTTGGTATAAATACTATGATAAATTAGATACTTTTTGAAATTCCATAATTCGAACTACAAACAGATGTAACCGCGGCGCTTAATAAAGGAAAATCACCCCCTATTTGGATTAGAACCAAGTGCACAGTCGTACTGTGTATTTACATGGACGTTGTCCGCCTACCTGGTAATTATGGTGCGATGCCATTGAGCGACGCGACGTGTGCATATCATTTGATGGTAAGTGAAGACACGAGTGTACGTTTTGTAAATAGCCCCGTAATTCAAGAAATTCACGTACAAGGTGTTTCTAGAATAAATAATCCGCGGTACTACTGTACTACTATATTGTTGTTACAGTTTATTATTAGACAGGACCAAATAAATGCATATTCACCGACTCATCACAAAAAAATCTTAAAGAAGATATTAAAAGAAAAATATTAAAAGAAGATTACAAATTATTCACAACAGAATAAACAAATATTTTTCATAATCAAAGCTACTAGTCTAGAACGAAGCGTCTCCCAGGGCGTTCGTCGTTAAGGTCGATTCAGACTACACGACAATGGACCGTCACGTTCCGGCACCGACACGACAAAACATTAAAACACGCGTTTCAATGGAACTATTCACACTATTTCCGTTGACGGAACGTTCAGGTCGGTGTCTGTTAAGTGTTGTGAATAGTTCCATTGAAACGCGTGTTTTAATGTCTCGTCGTGTCTGTGCCGGTACGTGTCGTTGCCGGAACGTGACGGTCCGTGTCGTATAGTCTGAATCGACCTTTAGTCGCATTTCGATCGTTTGCGACCATCGATCCGCACTGTCGTGAAACGTCACGGTGAAAAAAAAAAAAAAAAAATGCTATTATACCGGTAATTATTAATAATTGCCCAGCTCGCAAGGGGACGGTTAGCCAAAGAGAAACAACGTTATTGCCGGCTACGCGGAGGCTCGCTTTCACAAAGAATGTAAAATTACTTCACTCTGCCACGTCGACTTCGGATATAATTAGCCCGATTGAATCGTTCCATTACATTTACTTCTCGACCGGGGGATGATACACATTGGAATCTTTCTCTTTCCACAGAACTAATTGCCAGAGGAACGAGCAGCACTTTAAACTACGGCCGAACGTCTGGTAAGAACGAATCATACCGGACACGCTCGTTACCTCACAACTTTTACCGAATGTATCATAACCACGATGCGTTTTACAATCGCGCGCTCGTTCTTCCGTTACCGCGAACGCGGTGCAAGATTCAGATTTGAAAAAGAAAGGAACAGAAAAATTACGTTGCTCGCGTAATAGGTCGTTTAATTTTAATTTCGGTACAAGCATTTATCTCGATCGGTTGTGATGTTTGGAAGTATGTTTATCTTGAGTTTCGTGTTATTAATTGCTTCCAACAACGCGGTAAATACTAGAGGGATTAATTGAAACGTATTTCAAGATCATGAGTGATATCGTTACGTGTGATGTTCTGAACGATTAAAAGATTGTGTGATCAAGTAATTTACGTTTATTTTATGCTCCTCCATACAGGAGATCTTTTACATGTTTTTATTATATTATCCATAATTATCACGATATATATATAT
>NW_026532335.1:0-1836 GCF_026283585.1 Hylaeus volcanicus | reverse complement strand
ATTAAATGCAATGCACCTTTTTCGGAGGCGGCCGTGTACATACTATACATATACATTATCTATTAATTCAACATAGACAATAAACATGTATACATTGACAGCATTCAATATTGCCGCCTCTACCAAAAGCTAACCCAAACCGGAATTAAGAAGTTTTTACATCTGCGCCGCCTCCGAAAAAGGTGCATTGCATTTAATATGATGTATTTAATAATTTAACCAAATTCATCAAACGATGGTGAATAAGAATGCAGTTTAAATTGAAATTATTTCATACTTTTCACTGCATTTTCCCATGCTTTTAAGCAATTATATCTAGAGCTAGTGCGTATTCATATAAATTAACTAGAAGTTATTTCATACTTTTCACTGCATTTTCCCATACTTTTAAGCAATTATATCTAGAGCTAGTGCGTATTCATATAAATTGACTAGAAATTATTTCATACGTTTCACTGCACCTTTTTCGAAGTCGGTTAAATTTTTTTCCAAAAAATTATTTTATTGTTCAAATTTACGTTTCTATCAACAAAGAACAACTCCAACTGTAGCCTTGCATAGATAAAATGGATATTAACACGTAGAAACAAACATTAGCAGTGCTGAACCTCTTAATTATTTTTTGAATAGATTTGAAAATTGATGTACATTTCAGTGTACATCAACTCTGAAGAAAAACAAAGTTTACTTTCTTCCTAAATTTTGTTATACTTTATATTTTTCGTGTGACGAAATATTTATTTGCGTGGTATTCTAAGAGAACTCTTTATATTAGCATCTTTTTTAATCACCATTTTTGTGGAACAGTTGTAGAATGCGTTTAATGGTAGTTGGATAGAAACAGTTATTTCAAGAATTTTGATTATGAACTGACTCACAATGATGGCTATGACGCAGAGAGTACATTATGTTTACATTCATGAACGCAATAAGTCACTGACTGATGTTCAGTATTTATCACTACGTCGAAATGTACAAATCTTTTAGATGGTTTCCATGATCGAAATTTATCAGAGCTTGATATTTGTATATCGTATATTGATTAAATTACAGTCAGTGTAATAAGTATTCGTACAGAAACCAATTCAAAATAATACTTCTTGTATTTATTTTATTAATAAATTTTAGGGGAAGAAATAATTGACCAACATTCCTACATACTTTTAGAGTAGAATTTGCGTAAATTAAAGTTTTAAATTAACGTTTAATGTTGACCTCTTATTTCTTTCCTTATTAATTTTATTTTAAATTGGTTGCTGTACGAATACTTATTACACTATCTGTATGTGCATGTATCTTCCTATTTTATTCTTTTTATAGTATCAATAAAGCATCACTAAAGTACCACTAAAATTTATAAACAATAAAACAGAAAGATGTAGAGTACTAATCATAGAAATTGCGTCATCTTAAAAATTCAATACTGTTAAGTAATTATTACAATGAAACAATTTAGTATAACTATTAGGGGGACCAGAAAGTAATGTCGTTTCTGCGAGTGTTGATATTTGTTTATCATTCATACAGGGTGTCCCAGAGTTAATCTAAGAATCGGAAAGGGAGAGGTAGCTGAGACGATCACAGTGTCCGAGTGGCGCGCGCTCAACCGCGAGAGCATAGGCTCGAGCCAGGATTGGCTGGCCACGCCAAGGTCGCGGTGTGGCCAGCTGAGAGCGCGCTTCTCGGGCGCTGTGATTGGTCGACGGTTTTCTGTTAATAATTCAAAAACGAAGCGCCGCCCGACATTTCTGTAAAGGAAATTGTAGTTCAGAAACGTCTCAGCTACCCCCCCCCCCCCCATTTCCGGTTCTTACGCTAATTCTGGAACATCCTGTA
>NW_026532334.1:0-2947 GCF_026283585.1 Hylaeus volcanicus | reverse complement strand
GCGAAGGCTACGCGCTAGGCGGCAGCTTCAATGTCCTTCGATGCACGTCGAGTCACTTGTTCGCGTACAAGCGCGGCCGTCAGCGCGTAGCCTTCGCTACCGCGGCCGCTCGAACGGTCTACGCGCGCTCTGATTGGTCGGGGTTTTCGCTTAATATCTCCTTAACGAAGCCCCATCCGACATTTTTGCAAAGGAAATTGTTGTTCAGAATCGTCTCAGCTACCCCCGATTTCCGGCTCCTCCCCGACTTTTGGGACACCCTGTGTGTATATATATATATATTCGCTTTTGTTATCCCCTCACTCTGTATTTTACTTTATTCAATTAAAAAAAAAAAAATAATAATTTAGACTTCTTATGTAGAGTTTACAGAAATATCAATTTTATTTTTATAAATTTAAAATAGATTCTATATAATAAATGATTTGTAAAAAGAAGTGAGATCCGATAAAAAAACTCCAAGAAAGTAAAAAAATTACGCCAAGTACATGAAAAAGTGGAGGACTCAAGGAGTTATCATTGAAAAATAAAAGATCCCCATAAAAAAACTACAAGAAAATAGAAAAAGATGTGAAATCGAAATAAGCTGCCAGATGATTTGCCTAGATTTCCGCGGCCTGAAAGTCAAATGCTTGGCGTGGCCAGGCAAGGTCAAGGTTTTGATGAATAAAAATTATTTTAAAATGTAAAATAATGAATATGTACTCATATTGTCAGCGTTTTAAACTGACAAATTATCTGAAAGCTTGCGAGAGTAAAGGTATTGGCATCGATGAATGATCTTAGAAATATTTTAAAACCCGATACAATGAAAGTGTACTCGTAATATTGTCAGAGTTTTAAATTGACAAATTACCTGAAAGTCTATGAAAGAGAAAGTATGGGTATTGATGACATAAGAATGCCTTGCCTGGCCACGCCAAGCATTTGACTTCCAGGCCGCGGATATCTAGGCAAATTTCTAAACAGTCTCAGTTTGTGGATGATACGCTATTTAGCTTTTCCATTTCACCGCCAAAGTGCGGAGCAGTCACTTTACATGAATTGTCATTAGGATCTGAACGTTCGCACTGTTGAACACAGCATTTTAGCTGCGCATAGATGAAAAGCACCGAATTTTACATTGTGTTACCCAGTGTCGCCATTGCACCGTGCTGGAAAGCACCTCCATGTACTGGCAGTTCATTTCGATTTCATATATATTTCTATTTTCTTTTAGTTTTTTATGGGGATCTTACATTTTTCAATGATAACTCCTTGAGTCCTCCAATATTTCATGTACTTGGCGTAATTTTTTTACTTTCTTGAATCTTTTTTCTTCGCAGTACCGGGTATAATCGTTCGGTCGCCGTTTGTTCGAGTCAGTGGCAGCAGTCCATGAGATGGTGTTTCAGACCTCGTTTTCCTCTTCGCTTTCTCACCGTTAGTGCCGCCTATTTACGATGCTCCCTTCCGTTCTGCTGATTTCCTCTTCCTCTTGCTTCTACCGTCTCCACCACCCACCGTACACTTTTCTTCCTTTTTAACCACGGTTTCTAGCTCGTTCTAGGACCCTGAAAGGCCGGGACGAGAAGAGCTGGGAGCACGAAGTCTAGACACCGGGGAGTTCCTTTTTTGAATGGCTGTTCAACCCCGGCGCGCCTTAACGAGGCTACGATTACACTTCACGCCGAGACGAAATTGAGCCAGTCGTCCGTGCAAACCTCGCGAGGGATTAACTCTTTCCCCGGGACGGGTCTGAATCTCTTCAGTTGTCGCGAACAATTTACGTCTGTGGAGTCACAGATCTCTGTGCGCGGAAAAATTATTTGTAATGGAGATAGAACAATAACATTTGTGGCGAGAATTTAGGTAGAAAAAATGATTAAGAAAAGACTCATATGTTAGTTGGGGAGGCGAGGGTATGTTAGGAGGCTCGGGATATTTTCTTTTAGAGAGAAGAATTTATCAAAGATTTCTGTCCGAAATGAATTACCAAGTGTACTTTAAAACACACCTAAAATGAATAAATAAATAAAATACTCTCATAGTTGCACAAAAATTAAGTGAATTTTTTCTCCTAATTTGGTTTTCTATCTTGAGTTAAGAATAGTGGTCGTAAAGTGCAAAAAAGATGTTTTTTAAACAAATACGATTAAATAAACACTGATTTATAAAAGATAACTTATAGTTGTATAACTTTAAATTGATCAATACTGAAGAGGAGAATATGTGAGCTTTTTGAATCTGGCACCCGACTTTCAAAAAAGTAACTTTTTTTTACGGAAAATGATAGTAATTCGTTTATAGTTGATTGCAGTAACAATAGTTTCATTTGAAGTTCCATCGTTTACTGAATACAACAAAATTTGAAAAAATGACCAGCACTCGACATTGAGATATCTGAAATCCGTATTCTTCTATGTGATTCAGAATCGTTGATAGTTGTAGTGATTTTCGTTGCGTATACACAGGGTGTCCCAAAAATGTTTGAAGTTCTTGAAAGAGGTGTTTCAGGGGGTGATTTGAAACAACTTTTTCGTTAGCTTTAACATTAAAACTACTAAATACCAACGCATATTAAAATACTATAATTTATTTGAAAGTAAAGGTTTTTTGGCCAAAGGAATTATCGATATTTATAAAAAAGCACTATTAATAACTAAATTTAAAAAGAAACTAGAGGTACAACTGGTTCGGTAGTTTTAGTGTCAAGATTTTCTTTTCTTAATAAACCAAACATGGATATATGAACCTAGCAGGCGAACTTTGTTATTAAAAAATATAATCCTAAAGCCCCTTTTGGAAAACCCTTTATAATACTATACAGGGTGTCCCAAAAATGTAACACCTTGAAAGGAGTGATTCGGGGGGTGATTTGAAACAACTGTTTCCTTAGCGAAAATGTCGTCCGAGGCTTTGTTAAGGAGATATTAACAGAAAACGCCGGACCAATCAGAGCGCGAGT
>NW_026532333.1:0-1285 GCF_026283585.1 Hylaeus volcanicus | reverse complement strand
TGGAGCTTGGCGAAGGAGCTGCCGTTAAGCTCCTGGCCGCCGAAAAGCTCAAGATCGGCTGGGTCAATTGCCGCATCCGTCGCTGGACGGAGGTTCAGCGTTGCTTCCGGTGCCTGGGCTACGGACACACTCGTAGAGAGTGTAAAGGCCCGAACCGGAGCAACGCTTGCCGCAGGTGCGGCAAGGATGGCCACAAGGCGGCGGCGTGCGAGGCCACCCCCCACTGCCATTTGTGTGTGGGGATAAAGGACGCGACGACGGACCACTACGCGGGCTCGGGGAAGTGCCGGATCTTCCGGGAGATCCTCGCCGCAAAGAAGGGTAAGCCCTCTTCGCGGCCACGGTAAGCATCCTCCAGGGAAACCTGAACCGGTGTCGACTTGCCGATGACTTGCTAACGCAGTTCGCTATGGAGAAGCGAGCTGCGGTCGTCATCGCAAGCGAGCAGTACCGCGATCGGGACTGCTCCACCTGGTTCAGGGATGATCTCGGCACCGCGGCAGTGTGGAACACGGATACGGAGAGTCCGTATAGACTCTCACGGGGCTGCCGCGGGACATGTCTGGGTCACCAGCGGTGTCCTCACGTACGTCAGCTGCTATCTGTCCCCGAATGATAGCATCTCCGAATTTCGGGGAAAGCTCGACGTGCTGGAGGACACCCTACGCGACAAGTCCGGTGGGCTTGTCGTGGCTGGTGACTTCAACGCCCGAGCCTGCGAGTGGGGGATGCCTCGCACCGACACGAGGGGAAGGTTGGTGGTCGAGATGGCCTCAAGACTGGGACTCGTCGTGTTGAACGTGGGGTCAACGCCGACGTACCGACGCCCTGGATTCGGAGACTCGATACCGGATGTCACCCTGGTGTCTGAGGATCTGGTCCAGAGAGCGGCGAACTGGAGGGTGATTGGTGATTTCACCGGTAGCGATCATAGCTACATCACCTTCCAGTTGATCGGCGAGCGGCAAGCGCGGCCTCCGGGGATTAGACGCCCGGGAGGATACGTCACCTCTCGCCTGGATGAGGATAGGCTCTACGTCACTCTCCGGGCGGGCGTTGAGGCCGTGCCGCAGACCCCGCGTGACCCGTCCGATAGAGCGGGTGCCGAAGCCATCGTACGCGGCACTCTTAACCTCATCCGACGGGCATGCGACGAGTCAATGCCAAGGAGAGGCCATTTTCCGGCCGGCGGCAGGCGTGCTCAACGAGCTCGAAGTCGACCGGAGGCCGCCGCGCTATCGGAGGACTACAAGGCGGCCAAGAAAGCCTTAACTCGTGCGATCAA
>NW_026532332.1:0-5427 GCF_026283585.1 Hylaeus volcanicus | reverse complement strand
AAATTTTGGGCCAAAGTTGAAAATCACGAGTCTGACTCGTGATGAAAGTTTTGGACCAAAGTTGAAAATCACGAGTTAGGCTCGTTGTTAAATTCAGCGCGACCACTTTAGCATAATGCAAGGGGTTAATAAGTTATGAATTTCTTGTAAAAAGTCAATGTGTATTATATCCGCGATGGAATATAAGGATCGGTCTCCATCAACGACGAAAACCACCGGCCTGGATTACCTCCGTCTGACCTAGTATCGTAACAGTGTTTTTTGTCCAGTTATAAAATAATGACACTGACTTTTTGCACGGCAATTACTGACGCGTCTCGGCGTTCGCGCGATTGCTGCCGGTCGATTATTTAGTTGTTAACCCAATCAACAATGCCATTTGTGTATCAGTCGTTTGTCGACGGTCGCGTCGAAAGTTTGATCGTTGGGATAGTTTGGTGACGTTGGACAAGCCTTCCTCGAGTTCTCTCGTCTTCGACCACCGTTTCCTCTTTACCGGTACAACAATTAATAATTATTACAAAAAGTGAAAATTAAAATCCATGAAAGTCCAGTTTGGATTTCACAAGCGTGATTTTTTAATCAGCTTTCGCACAGTAGTAAATAATAAATAACTAAAGCTAATAGTATATAGTTTTGGTGAACGACGTTTTATAGTTTATAAAATATACAACATCGATGAAACGACTACCGTTTATCACGAGGAATATAGTTCCTAATACTACTAAATATAATACCCTTATCAGATACTTAATTTCCAATAACCGCGACTCGATAAATATTTTTAAGCGAAACTTTCTTTTGCGATATAATATGACAATGTAAAATGGTGTTCGTGGAACGTTTGCGTAGGTTTTTTTGGGCCAGTCGGAGCGTCGAATGCCGTCACGAGCGATGAAGTCACGCGAGCAACTGATCCCCCGATTATGTTCGGCGTTGTTATAATCGATTCGCTCCATCGAGCGTTATCTGCGCACGCGAAAACATCCTGGGACATACTGGTCGATCGTGTCCATTCTCCGAGAGTCGATTAACTTAATCGTTGGATCGGTTTTGGCGGTTAAAGTGATCCGGAAGGGTGGGCGTTACGAGTGTCTGCGATGTCGTTCGCATATAAAAGAGCGAACGCAGGATGCGATTAAGAGTCGACGATTAAAATGACGTCCTAACCGACGGTGAGAGGCCATCGCGTCTTCCAATCGCATGATTCAATATTCCTTTCGTGTCCACGGGTCGACCATAATGGGCTAAGTAGATGTAACAAGCTACAACCTTCGTTATGGGTACATTTGTAGAAAAATCTCAAAGGAAAAAGACGAACGGTTCAAACTGTACTTAGGAATTGCGAATTATACGCCCACAAAATGTTGCAATAGACATTACGATACGATCAAAGTGACCGAGTGACTTTGATCATTATTGATTTCCAGTTGCATTTTTCAATGAATTCTATGCTCCGATATCGCGAAACGATTATCTTAAATCCCTGATAAGGTTAATTGCAACACTAGCTTCTGGATTATAATTTAATTCTGTAATCTCTGTGGTCTGAGGACACACGATATCGATTATCATCGGATCACTGATGAAACTAACAGCTAAAACGCGCAATTCAGAAAACATTTATTCGGAAAACATTTATTCGTTCAACGTAAAGCAGAATTTGTACAGTTCGGTAATT
The DNA here is from genome assembly GCF_026283585.1 of Hylaeus volcanicus. Taxonomy (NCBI): domain Eukaryota; kingdom Metazoa; phylum Arthropoda; class Insecta; order Hymenoptera; family Colletidae; genus Hylaeus; species Hylaeus volcanicus. The sequence continues at coordinate 3,746 of NW_026532332.1, read as the reverse complement.
TTTATTGGTCGAATCATACCCTAAAAGTTGTTTACTTTTTCCCCCAGGTGAATGTAAGAATCCGGAAACAGTATTAGAAGCAAGAAACTGTGCCCTGAAAGCTTCTCGGCAGTCCTACGATTGTTTGCGTTCGCGGCAAAAGCACTCGCGAAACAGGAACGTTCACGGGGTGAACAACTTTGAGCAAATAAAAGCAGGTTCACGCTCATTGACAAGGGTTTAATTCATGGATGCACACATTATTTCCGGCACTCACTCATTATTTACTCACCCGTGACACCTTAGACACAATGGCCGACCAGTTGCCCGGAAAATCTCACTTTCACACTCGACGACGGTAACGGGAAAGGTGACACGGAACTTTTTGTAAATTTCCCTTCTTTTTTTATTATTTGCTGTTAAACACTATCAGTGACACCGCGTGGTATCCCCAAGCGTAATTCCACAACCTTTGCTTCTCTACTTCTTTCAGTTTTATATTTCACTGGTCGATATCAATTTGCCTCGCGTTCAACTGCTACCCTTCTTTTTCTATTGTTTACTGTTAAATATTATCAGTGACACCGCGTGGTATTCCCAAGCGTAATTCCTCGAATTTCTTTTCTTTTAATTTAATTTACCACACAAACTTTGTTTCTCTTCTTTTAGTTTCGTATCGCTCGGACAATTTGTCTCACGTTCAACTATTATGCCTGACGCGACAAACGCGTATTTTATGATTCATATCAGTTGCGTGTCGTTGTACAAAACTTGAGTCACGGTCAAGCGATAGAGATCTCAATGGCACGAAATTAACAGGGAGCAAGCGGTGTAATCGAGCTCCGCCAAGGATGAATCACGATTCCAAGCGATCGTCGAGACTCGGGATCGTCGGCGTTCTTAGTTTATCGAAAGGAGGTTTCGTCGAGCGTGAATCCGACAGAGAAGGTCATTCGTCGTTCTTGTAAACAATGTAAAGTAACTAACCCATTCGGGGCTGTTGCGCTCAAACGAATATTCTCCGATGCAAGGAAAGGATGGAGATAGTTGGAAAGAACGGTTTCGCTTTGTAGGGAATCGATACGAAATGCGGCGTAGCACAGAAATGTAAACACAGTTATGGCACGTTGTGGTGAACGCGGCGTGTTGCCATGCGGCGACAGCGAAAAATAGAAAAGGACGAACGATCGTCGATCGGACCTCGTCGAATTGTTAGTCGAGACAGAACTATAGTCGAGGTGACCCGGCCCCCCCGGCCCTACAACATCGAACCAACAGAAGATTATTCGAATACCTAGAAATAATATTACAGTAATTAGATACTCGTTATTGTCACCAATGGTGATAAACGTGATGGTAGGTTTTTTCGCTCTCGACACTTGGTTATCCAATCGCGAAAGACTGCAATTATTACGCGCGTTATGTAAAGACGCAGACCGTTTTAAATTGCAAGATTTCACGTTCGGATTCGTAAACAAGAAACGAAACGTTGCCGTACGTCACGTATTTCGTTCCTTATAGTTATTATTAGATCGCAAATTTCTATGCATCTCTGGCATATAATAATACAGAGGACATACACAAAATATACATAACGCCGAATATATTCTACAATTATTATAACAATATCGTTACTTCGTTAGCTATATCTAGGATATATTTCTCACATTAGTCTACTAATACTCCTAAATGCATAAGATCCGCGGTCTAGTTATCAGCGAACCCTGGCACGTATTCTCTTCGTCCATCCGCTTTCTGTAAGCCTCTAAAAAAAAAATAGCCCCAATAAAACAGGGTGTACGCCCGCTATCTCTCCATCGAGTGGAAACGGCTCAGTCCAATTACGTTCAATTTCTCTAATGCACAGCCGCGTTCAAATAACTGAAATCCACTGTTTTACTTTCAGTGGCGAGCGGTCACCGTTCGGGCGCTGTCGCAGGAGAGAGGAATCCCCGTCCGACTCGAGTGGATCCCAGCGTCCTCGAAGCAGACAGCGCTCCTTCGGAACGGGGTGATCCCCGAGCGAAACGCGATTCACGGACAACGACACGAGCACGGCCTTTTATCTCCGACGGTCAGAGCGCGGCTCCGGCGCGCGCGCCACGAAAACGCTGAAAGCACGGAAAAGCGCGATTTCGTCGCGGAAGAGGCTCTTACTTCGCGCCAACGGCGGCAGCGAGGGGGCCAGAGGGGGACACGTCCAGAGTGGCCCATTTCCCTTATCACGATAAAACGGTGCACTAACGGTGGTGCCGCAGTGTCCGGCACGACGGAACGCGAGGTGTTCAGGGCAGAGCCTCGGTCGTGAGTCATTTTCACGTACGATCAGTTCGGTCGTGGATCGTAGTCGCGATGGATCGAACAGCCGCGAGGTCGTCGTCGTTCGCGTCGTCGTCGATCGAGTTCCTCCGATAGCTCATACCCGGATATAATATCCTAACGCGGCAAAATGGACGTAGAACTGGTCACCCGGGCGTCCTTGAACTCCCTCCAGACGAGGGACGACGGCAGGATCGTCTCGCCCAACTATCTCGATGAGTGGACGTGGTCCAGCTTGAGAGTGAGTCTGTTTTACTTTTTTCTTTTTTGTTTTGTTTTGGGTAGAGTTGGGAAACGCGCGACCACTTGCGAGATGGTAGTGGCTCCACTGTTGTTATAAGCAGACCGAGGATGTCTATGCGTTCATGGCAAATATGGGAGAATCTATATGTGACTGTGCATAAATGCAAAACGATCAATATTCCTACCCTTAGTGTCTGTTGAAAAAACTTATCCGAATGAAGGTTATGTATTCAGAATGAAAAATTGATTTGAGAACGACAAATCTGTTGTTTAATTTAAACAAATTTCTTTGATAGACACAGAGGGTGACCGACTGTAAACTAGAAGCGATGCTTTTATTTATATTTATAAGCTACGTCGTTTATTGTATAATGGAATCCTCGTGTCTAGTACCAGAAACATTGATATTTTTAAGGTCCTGCAGTTTCCTGCGAAACCCAGGCACGAGATCGTCGTGTTTACTCCATAGCGCGCGGTAAATAAGCGAAATGTTCCTAAATGGAATCACGCGGGGACGTTTCGACCGGATAAGGCGTACACACGGGCGTTTTAATCGCGAACGATAATGACTAACGCGTTAAGGAGTTTATGGAGCGACTTAAACCCGGTTAACTTGTTTACCGGTAACGAGTTTCGTTGAAAATCCAACGTCAATTGAATATTAATAGAGCCTTGGCAGTGATCGCCGAGGTGGTTGTCGTTGAGTAATGTCTTCTCGGTTCTATGGTGCGAAACGGTTTCGGAAGATTTGATATTTTATCGTCTCGGTGGCGTTAACAGCTTCGAACGACAAGAGGTTCTTCGAATAGGACCCTGAACTTTAATTATTCCAGTGTGATCGTCTTCGATGTCTATCTTGACGCTTTGGAGACTTTTTGACTCCGGCGTTCATCTACTTAGAATATCCAATCTGATGGCTGTCTAAGATTGGTATATAAAGGGTTTTCCGAGAGGAAAGAATTCTATTTTAGAATTCTATTTTCCAACGGTGGTAGGAAAAATTATATCCATACTTAAACATTTTATACGATACACGAAACCCTGTGTGTTTATATTAATATGTCTCGTTATTAACCCCCACAGAGGGAAGAAAACGAAAGGATCGTTTCGTCCCGAGGCTGCTAATCCACTCGTCAGTAAAACCACATACCAGGCCCATATACAGGGTGTCCCAAAACTCGGAGAGGAGCCGGAAATGGGGGGTA
>NW_026532331.1:0-1361 GCF_026283585.1 Hylaeus volcanicus | reverse complement strand
TGTGCTATTTCTTCACCAAAATCACGAAAAAGGCCTCCAGACGTATTGGACCGCCAATTCCTTCGACTAGCAGCGTATTGCTTTGCGGTAAATGCACCACAAAAATCATAATTCCGTGTATAAATCCAAAATAACGGTTGAATAGCGTACAAACGGGGTCTCTACAAATAATGAACAAGGTTGAATCATGCTCCTGTGCTATTTCTTCACCAAAATCACGATGAAAGCCTACGGACGTATTGGTCCGCCGATCCCTTGGACCAGCAGCGTATTGCTTTGCGGTAAATGCACCACTAATATCAGAATCCTGTCTATTAGATCCAGATTAGCCGCCTGATTGTCAAAATTTCACCATCGGTGTTTTCGTTATACCCTAAACCCTTCCGGCGAGTTAAATGGTGCCGTTCTGCGTGGGGAACGTTTGAAAAATGCAAGTTATAGACGGATGTTCGGTCGTTAGGAACTGAGTTGACTGCGCATTTATCGGAACTTGTTGGAAGCGTTGTTGGTTGAGAATATGAAGAATATGTAGAAAAGGAACTTTAGAATAAAAATAGACTCTTTCGAGAGTTGTGTATTTTTTAAAAATTGGATTTTCGTTATGGAGAAAATGTTCAACTATGTTTATTGTAGGCTAGCATTAGATCTAGAAAGAAAAAAAGTTTGAGTCTGAAATATTCTTTTTTACAAGAGCTACGAATTTATGCAAATAAGCAACTTTTTACTCATTTTTTCGCCAAAACTTACTCAAAAATTGACTTTTTCGATAAGCTCGTATTTTTAACAAATTCTTCACCTAATTACGCGCAGTTTCCCGTTTCGATCGTTAAAATCCGTTTATCCGATCAAAAGTTATGAATTTTCAAATTTTATTTTATTAGAAAACTATCTTTATCACGGGGTACCTCGAATTTGGTAACAGATAGAACAAAATTGTTCAAACAAAAGTTGTACAGCACAAAATTTTCCATAAAATCGCAAACACAGTTTTTATATACCAGGTGTTCGAAAGATTCATGATGGGGGAAATATTACCAAAATTAAATTTTGTTTAAATCTCAAACCACTGTGTTATAGAGCATCGAAAACCATTAGATTTTGTACTAAAAACTTGTTCGATATCTCCTGTCATTATCGAGTTACAAACTCACAACGAAAAGAGGGTGGCTTCTCCCGTAAAATCTAACGAACTCGCAAACTCGCGCGTCTATAAATCCAAAATATCGGTTAAATAGTATACAAAAGGGGTCTCTACAAGTAATAAGTAAGGTTTGATCGTAGCCCTGTGCTGTTTTTCGAGCAAAATCACGAAAAAGGCCTCCAGACGTATTGGTCCGCCAATTCCTTCGACTAGCAGCGTA
>NW_026532330.1:0-1902 GCF_026283585.1 Hylaeus volcanicus | reverse complement strand
TCAATTATAGAATTGTATTATTTATGATGAAACGAATGAATCTGACTTAAATATAGAATGAAATTATATAATCTATAATTACAGATTCCAAAAATTAGAGATTGTAAATTATATAATTATATAATATTCAATCGATCCAGTCAGATTCTATATTTCATTCTAAATCGTAAATTATAAATTATACAATTGCATTCTATAATTTAGTCAGATTCATTCATTTCATCCTAAATAATACAATTCTATAATTGATTCCAAATTAGAGATTGTAAATTATAGAATTATAGAATTGTATTATTTAGGATGAAATGAATGAATTACTGACTAAATTATAGAATGCAATTGTATAATTTATAATTTGCAATGTAGAATGAAATATAGAATCTGGCTGAATTATGGAATGAAACTGCACGAAGTTAAATTACGGAACGTGAGATATGGAAAGCTACATAATTAATTTATTCGCGATCTATCGTTTTCATTGAAATATTGCCTCTGGTTTAAATAATTGGAAAGTGCGTGGGATTCGGAATTACTCTTAGAAGAAGTTCTTTTATTTGCGATAATCGAGACAAATTCGTTAGCACAAACAAGGGGGATAATAAGAAATATTACAGGGACGTACTCCGCGAGCTGCGTTTGAAATTTGTTTTAATTAAACGACGCTCAAAGGATTCGCTCGTTTCGCGGCACAGATGAAAATGTTGATTGCATGTTTCCAGTAATTGGATCGATGCGATAGCGGCCGTTTGATATTCTGGGTTTGAAGTGGGAGTGGGTGAAGTTTATTCGAATAATAGATGATGAACAGATACACAGCGATTCACTAGGTACGCTTACTGTGTCGATTAATTACTCGAATAACCTTTGTTATAATTTCATTTTGCATTTCAGGATCTTGTCGTTCAAATAGCAAACGAAGATCTGATTATTTAATTTTCGTTACTTCAAATTTTTATTTAAATAAGAATTTTGTCTAAAAGTCTTGCCTTAGAGGATGAATTAATAATTTAAATGCAATACGAAACAATGTCAAATTTGAACATATATTTCATAAAGTTTATACAAAAATATTTTTATATTCTTTCTAAACGGTATTATTAGTGGCAAAATCATTGGAGTTCTATATTTTATAGGTTCCAAAAAAAAAAATCCTAATTATTTTGATCTTCATCGATTACTCCAGCTAAGAACTTTTTATTTACTTTCATTTTATTTACACATTTAAGGCGAGCGAGTTTTCGAATTATTACGAAAAAATGAATGAAGTTCATCTGTTCAGTTGGCCAATTGTTTTCGCTACTTTGAGTTTCAATTTCTCCGAAGGCCTCACAGTGTACATAGCAGAAGAGCACGAGTTAATACTCGCGCAAGCATCACAACGTATCGAATTGCAAATGCGACGTGTCCCGAGCTTTCACGGCAATGAAAAAGATTGCCATCGTAATTCAGAATATCCAATAGCGAGCCGCTAGAAGGCTAAAAAAAAGTCGTTTCTCTTTGCTTAACTCGAATAGACCCGAATTTATCATAAAAGCAACGAGAAGCTGGATCCATTTTTAATCCTCAAAAATTATACCAAATCGAAATTGAAAATTTTAATTAAAAATTTTAATCAAAGATATTTATTTTCAGACCTATTACCCAATAATATTAAAGAATTTAAAATATGGAAAGGATATTCCTGAATGTACCGTAATTAAAAGGAGAGTAACGAAAGAAAAAGCTACAATTTTTAGAAAAATGCGACATAGGAGAAAATGGTGGAGAATAATATTCAGAGATTAGGAAAGCTATTGAGATTCTTCGATAAATACGATCTAACGAAATATAAGTGCAATGCTCGATAAAAATTAAGATATTCACGGAATAAGTTATTTAATGGGTAATTTCGTGGCGTTTTTT
>NW_026532329.1:0-1304 GCF_026283585.1 Hylaeus volcanicus | reverse complement strand
ATAATTAAGAAACAGATTCGCCGCTGGCTCTTTGAAATAAAATTTATGAAAGCAATACGCCGCTGGCACTTTGAAATAAGGTGTAAGAAAACAATACGCCGCTGGCACTTTGAAATAAATGTTAAGAAAACAATACGCCGCTGGTACTTTGAAATGAAATTTAAGAAATCAATACGCCGCTGGAACTTTGAATTTAAATATAAGAAAACAATACGCCGCTGGCTGTTTGAAATAAAATTTAAGAAAGTAATACGCCGCTGGCAATATAAAATAAAAATTAAGAAAGCAATACGCCCTGGCACTTTGAAATAAAATTAAAGAAAGCAATACGCCGCTTGCACTTTGAAATAAAATTTAAGAAATCAATACGCCGCTGGCACTTTGAATTTAAATATAAGAAAGCAATACGCCGCTGCCAGTTTGAAATAAAATTTAATAAAGCAATACGCCGCTGGCAATTTGTAAATAAAATTAAGAAACGGATACGCGGCTGACACTTTGAAGTAAATGTTAAGAAAGCACTACGCCGCTAGCACTTTGAAATAAAATTTAAGAAAGCATTACGCCACTGGCACTTTGAAGTAAAATTGAAGAAAGCACTACGCCGCTGGCAATTTGGAACAAAAATTAAGAAAGCTATACGCCGCTGGCACTTTGAAATAAACTTTAAGAAAGCAATACGCCGCTGTCACTGTGATAAAAAATTAATGAAAGCAATACGCCGATGGCAATTTGCAATAAAATTTAAGAAAGCAATACGACGCTGGCAGTTTGAAGTAAAATTTAAGAAAGCAATACGCCGCTGGCAATTTGGAACAATAATTAAGAAACGGATTCGCCGCTGGCACTTCGAAATAAAATTTAAGAAAGCAATACGCCGCTGGCACTTCGAATTTAAATATAAGAAAGCAATACGCCTCTAGCAGTTTGAAACAAAATTTAAGAAAGCAATACGCCGCTGGCACTTTGAATTTAAATATAAGAGAGCAATACGACGCTGGCAGTTTGAAATAAAATTTAAGAAATCAATACGCCGCTGGAACTTTGAATTTAAATATAAGAAAGCAATACGCTGCTGGCAGTTTGAAATAAAATTTAAGAAAGCAATACGCCGCTGGCACTTTGAATTTAAATATAAGAAAGCAATACGCGGCTGGCACTTTGAAATATAATTTAAGAAGGCAATACTCCGCTGGCAATTTGGAACAAAAATTAAGAAACGGATACGCCGCTGCACTTCAAAATAAAATGTAAGAAAGCAATACGCCGCTAGCACTTTGAAATATAATTTAAGAAAGCTATAC
>NW_026532328.1:0-1222 GCF_026283585.1 Hylaeus volcanicus | reverse complement strand
AAAGCGAAAAAAGTTGTATTAAATTGTAAAAAAAAGGATCGAACTTTATGTATATCTTATAATACTAAGTGTGTTAAATAAATAACAGAATTTTTTAAATAAAGGAATATTTACTCTATTTCATTACTCCTTTTTTACCAATTAAACACTTGAAAATATATATTATATTCAGTACTAAAAATATCTTCATAATTTACCTGTAATATGTTTTATTCTTAAAATTGAGCGTACACACTTTAAAACTATACAATTATTGATAAGTTAGACCAAACAATGTGCTCTAATAATTATAACAAATTTCAAATTAATCGGAAGTACGATGAAAATACTAAAGGTCAATTTATTAAGCTTTATTATACATTATTTGATTCATGTTATTCAATATATTATTCATGTACAAATCATTTTGCAGAAATTCTCGTGTCCCGCTAAATATAGTCGTAAAGTTCTAATAAAAAAGTGAGGTTACGTATGTTTTGATACATTCACAGACGCAATTAAATTACTGCTAATACTATATCTATAATATAAAATATGAATGACACTGATCTAGAAAGAAAATACAAGATTATCAAATGAGAATTGGTCAAAAATTTATGGAGAAAGGGTTTTGGTATGTATGTTTTTGACAAATGGGCCGTTAAGCGATAATAACAAAGGGAAGTGAAACTGTTTTGAATACGTGTTTATGCGGCGGTTTACACATGTTTAAATCTGTGCACACGAAAATTTCTCTGCATACATTCTTAACCAATTATAATTTGACAGCTTTGCATTTTTCATCCTGATCATTATAATATATAATAAAAGTTGTGCCTATGCTCAACATTACATACTACCAATAATCTTTGATTTCATAGGATAAGTCGAGCCAGCAGAGGAATCTGCAAAAAAACAACGACGTTGAAATTATACCAAAACTATTTGTACACATTTAACAAAATATTTTTGTAATGATTCCCATTTCAATTATAGACATTACATTAACGATTCACTATTTCCAGTGAAATGAGGCATGGATTTTGAAAATGCACATAGAAATAACGAAATTATCGAATTTTTCCGATTTATACTGTTTTAATGCGTCACGTATTTAACAACTTATTTTCTACGATAAAAACCTTCTGCAGTTAAAAAATTGAAAAGTAATAGCGATTTCCAATAAAATGACAAGTCGATCATGAAAATGCACGAAGAAATAACGGAATTATCGATTTTTCCA
>NW_026532327.1:0-1365 GCF_026283585.1 Hylaeus volcanicus | reverse complement strand
CAAATTGGTTAATAAAGCATGAGCGATGGTTACGGATTTTATGTCAGGCACGGGTACAGCAATACAATACTTTGTTAAATTATCTTGCATCGTTAAAACATGCCTATTGCCGCTAGGTGTGGTAGGTAAAGGTCCAACTGTGTCAAGTGATATTTTATAAAAAGGTTCCAAAGGAGTGTCGGTGATGATCATGGGTTCGCGAGTTTTAGCACGAATCAGTTTCTGATTTTGATAACTATTACAGGTTCTGATAAAATTTTGTACGTCATTTCTCATCCATGGCCAATAATATCTTTCACGAATTCGACGGTATGTCTTGGTCACCCCTTTATGTCCTCCGACAAGACTGTCGTGAAATTCTGAGAGGATCTCTGAACGTAGCTCTACAGGTGGTATTTGTATTTTACCGTAACAAATTGTTATTTTAATGTGGCTATTTTTAAAAATATTAGTTAATAAGTCAGATAATGTACTTTCTGAGAGTGTATCTGAAAGATCTCCATATTGAGATATTCTAAAAGATTTAATTTCTAAATTTTCCGTTATTTTTAATAGGTTTTTTAATGCTAATTCAAATTTATTTAAATGGATTTTATCAAAATGATTTCTCTTAATTACGACACTGAAAATTTTATGTTTCCCCCATTTTGTAACTAGTACCTGCCTGACCTTTGGCTTCACTTCCTTCAGATTGTTAACATTTAATACGCCTAAATCTGAAAGAAGTCTAGCGATCGGTGTTACCAATTCACAATCTGAGGAAAGGAAATGAACATAATTTGATCGATAATATGTCAGATTTTCTCTGCAGAAGTTAATAGGTTTATTATCATGGGTAATTCGTGGAAAGTTCAAAGGTGAGGTTGGCTCAATGTTCGGAAGAATGTCTTGTGTTATTTGTATAAATGACGGTTGTGAATTATGAATAGATCCTGGAATAAGTCGTCTGGGTGTGCATGATGGTTTCGGGTTAAACGTGGAAGTTTCAGTTTTTCTTTTGGTGTTTGGTGCGGATTGTACTTCTGGAAATGGTGTTGATAGTGCTAAAGGTTTCGATAACGGTAGCGGAGTAGGCAGTAGAGATCTATGTGTTGGTTTGTTTATTACTGTATTGTCGGACTCTATTGAAATATTTAATTCTGTATCTTCTGGAATATCCTTCAGTGAAAATTGTTTTGAAATTGCATTTTATGTGCTTGTTCTTGAATTTTACTATTTTTAGATTTGACTAGTTTCGATAATTCCTCAATACGACGTTGTAATTCATCGTCACTAGATTCATCACCATAAGGATCCAAATTATCTAGTATTTGACGACTAGAATCATCTACTTCCTCTCCCTCTGATATTGCTTCGGGTAACTCT
>NW_026532326.1:0-5050 GCF_026283585.1 Hylaeus volcanicus | reverse complement strand
AATAATTCATTAAGAGTCGAGGTTCATTAGCATATAAACTTAATTACCTTCAATTTAAGCGTTGAATCAAGTGAATCGGATAAAAATTCGATGAGCTATGCGTCCCATATATGTGTACATTCAAATTAAATCTACACTGTCAAATTTTCTTCTTTGAACGTCCCTTTATATGTAAAAAAAGTTTCAATAACAAAAATTAATTATATCTGGAAATTATATGCATTAGGAAAATACATTAGCTGGACCAGACTCCCGCCTTAAACACCTGGACATTCGGTAGCAGATTAGGCAGTCAAATTGCTACAGAATTAAGCATTCTTTGGAAACTAATTTCAAGGAAATCTTTCGTTGTAACTCGGTAAATATGAGTAATTTTTGTTAGAAATTTATTTTCTTCTAAAAGTTTACTTTAGTGATTCATTCACTTTAAAAACAATACACGCAGTGTATCCGCGGACCAGTATGATTTAGTAATAGTTACAACGATTGTAATGTAAAATGCGAAGGAAGAATGTTCGAAACTAAACGACCCGTACTGGCTGATTTATTCTTTCGGACGGTCGTTGCATTCCAAAAATTTAAAAAAAAACAGTTTAAGCAAATGTTACGTCCACCTGTCTCATTTAACTGTAGGAAAAGTAAAGTCGATATCTCGAGTAGTTTTGGAGAAAACAGATTAGATCATTTTATATGGAACACTCCACATATTTAAAAGTAATTAAAATCTATTGAAATATATCAAAATTAAAATATCGTTTCATACTTGGTATGATCGATTGTATCGAATTGTATATTTCAGTTTGTTATTTTGTTTTTTTCCTATATAATTGATTTGCTGCTCTTTGCCTGATATGTTGTATTAATATAATAAAGAGAAGTCATTTCAAATAAATAATATTTCTTTTATTAATATTTAGTGTACAGTTTAATTAGTACCATCATCTAATAAAATCAAACGTGCTGGTAACAAATAAAATCTGTAAGTCTCGAACACGTAGTTTATGCTAAAGATTAATTTGGGAAAGAAAATTGTCATATAATGGTTATATAAAATACGGGGTTTGTTTTGTTTAAAGTGGAATGGATAACCCCTTAAGCTACTATTTAAGTTCCAACAGCCTGGAACCAAAATGTGAACATTAACATTAATTTGTTAACTTCGAAACTGAAATTATAATAATTCTATCAATATAAACAATGTCATACTGTCTGTGTGAAGCTGGCAGCTGACTTTGTGGAAGTTCATAAATAATGAAGAGTTTTTACTTCATTTTCATAAGTTGTATAGTTTCTAATCAATTAAACTAATATCTATCTATTAGCACTACCGGATAGTTATTTAAACAATTTTAAGTCTGCGAATCTTTGGAATGATCACTTATAGGGTGGTCAACAGTTCGATTGTGGTAAGTTCTGATAAAACCAAAAGAGAGAAAAATAGTTCTGAAGAGTTCTATCAATCCAAACTATTATAATATAAAATGATAAAGTGAAAAGTCTATCTGTCCGAAAGCTTTTACCCGCAATTCTATATGGAGTAAATCATTTCTTTGTATTTTAAGTAAAGAGGGAAATTTAGAAAACAAATTAATTTTGTAAAATGGAACCTCGCATATTTTTATCTACAATAATTCATCTAAGCAAATGCTATTTTATTATGAATAAAAAGATATAAGGTTCCATTTAAAAAAAAAGATTTATTCCATACAATTTACATTAACAATACACATTAAACGAAACATCCTCCAAAACACTTTCTAAAAGAACAGCTTGTAACGTTTTATACGGGACATCGTGTATTTTTCTTTTCACATTTTTAAACCAAGCAAAATACCCAATTCCTAAACATCGCGGCACAACCTAAAATTATAAAATAGACGATTTCATAAGGACACGTTAGAAATAGTCCTGAAAGCAGTTTATGATAGCTTGCGTCTGATGGCTCACCGAGCATGCTTTCCACGCGACTAATTTTATCCGATTTTCTTCGGTCCGTGCGTAACTCTATCAGCATCTAATTCATCAGGTACGTTCGCATTACGCTGTCGGTATGGTCGATGATTTAGCTTTCGAAGCAAATCATTGGAAAAACAAGTTTCGGTAGTCTGGAAATTCGCGTTAAAACAAAGGAACACAGCAGCTGAAATATTACATTTGCATAGGAATTTATTTATTCATCAAACGGGTACAATTCCAATCGTTATACACGAACCATACAATTTATAAAGATTATAGAAATATAAGGCACGCAAACAACGACATGCAGAGTAATTATTAAACTGCAGATATTTATGCAAATTCATATATTCGCAGATATAGAAAAATAACTGAAACCTGAATGAATGTATGTGTATGAATGAATATATGTACTAAACTAATATTATTGTTAATATTTTATATAATTTTGCACTTATGAACATTCTCATGGATTTACCATTCGCCATAATTGCATAAATATCTGCAGTCTAGTCATTATGTTTAAGTATACATATACACAAGTATATTATAGTAATAGTAAAGAATAGAAAATACATAGAACAGAAAACAGAAGAAAGAGATTTAAACGTCAGATGAGTTTGCAAAATGTACGTATGTACACTAATGTTTAAATTTTGTGATGACTACGCAAGTTTTTTTCTGCTTAGAGTACGGTCAGATTAATATTATCGTCTATTAGCGAGACGATGAATTGATCGATATCAGTTATTAGAGAAAGTAATACAACTACTTGGAGCTTTTCGTCTAACTCCAGATCTAAATTATGTATTTAATTTCACTCGATTCAAGATTAACTAGAAACGTGTACCCACGGTACAAAATTGAAGGTGTTGAAACAGATGGTTCCCTAAACTGTCAAGCATTAATTTATTTAAGTCGCTAAATTATTAAAGAAATAAAGGAACTAAGGACTTCGATGAAAACTCTATGCGATCATTTGGGGATTAAAACTGAAATTTAGTTTTAGGTTACAGAGATTTCCCTTCGCTGTAAAACGTTTCCGCGTAATTTTGTTGGGTGCAGCGATTCCAAGGAGAAAGGGAGTATAGAAATTTCAAGTTTGCGCGATAATTTCAACGTTTCATCCGGTCCGTGGGCAAAAACTTAATTAGATCGAGCGAAAAAGCGAAATTCTGAGACAAAAGGCGTCACGAATTTAAGGAACGGTTATCCCACGAGACGAGCTCTCTTTTTTTTCGTGACCAGCGATTAGATCAAGCTAATTAAGAAGAAATCCTTTTCTTGTACGACTTTCACGAGTGTCCGTTCTCGAGACACAAAACTGCAAGGATCAAAGCGCGAATTTCCGATTGCTCGTCGACTTGTATCAAAGGCGAGCCAGTTTTATAGGGCCAATAGACATAATGATTCATTGTATCATAAATCGTACGTCGAATCGAGGCGATTGTTCCATAGCAACGCGCCGTACTGCTAAGCCAACAAAAACACACACTAATATTGAGCTTTTAAATCCTATGGACGCATATATACGTCTAGAAAAAATTATCGCTGTGGACCATGGACGTATTTATGCGTTTGTCAATGAGACACAATTATCACTGTTTTCCATATTTTTTTGACATATTTATTAAATTCAGATATTTAGATTCATTAATTTTCAAGTTAAAATATGTTTTATATTTTAATATGTTTAGTAAAGCAATTAACACATTTTACGTGCAGAGACTTCTTTGATCAAAAGTAATCAGGACAAAAAGAGTTGACACGAAAAACGAAAACAACTAAAATACTAATAAAATTAATACTACCGATAATAATCTGAATATTATTACTATAGGAATTAAAGGTGGAACTTAAATCTTTGGAACGTATGGTAGTTTACTTTGTAGAAACAATTTTAAATGCGTGAATCTGTGGTACGACCACACACAAGGCGACAGAACTCTTCAGAACTATCTTTAGCATGTTCAGAACTATCCAAGAGTTTTTTTGGTTTTATCAGAACTCATCGGAATCGAACAGCAGATCGCCTCTCTACATCTGTATAATCCTCGCACTTGAAACTGTTTAAAACATTATTCTATAGTTTTAATTGATAGATATCAGTCTAATTGGTCAGGAACTATACAACTACTGAAAATGAAGTCAGAACTCTTAATTATTTATGAGCTTCCACAATGTGAGCTGCCAGTTTCACACAGTTGTATCTATTTGTTGTATCGCTTACACTTTGAAGACAACACGCAATATGAATAACAGTTTCTAATCCTGTTACTTACAAGAATTAAACAGTCCGTAGATTTACGGATTTCCCGCAAATGTATCTATGGAATTCTACGAAATATTTAGATTCTCTTTACAGATATTTAACCCTTTGCGCTCGAGGCATTTCTCAGGTTAATAATAAAAAAAAAAAAAAAAAAAATCTACGAACATTCATAACTCAATGTATTATTATTTCAGTTAATAATTAGTCGTATTCTAATGTAAGTGAATTTGAAATTGTACGTTCACAGAATCACTTTTAAATTATATATGTCGCCCTAGAGGCGCCACCCGAGCGCAAAGGGTTAAAAATGTAAGGTGGCAACACTGGTTTATGGTTTTCAAAACTGTTACGTCTGATCGAGCGAATCTAAAGAAGTGCTGCTATTGGTTCCGCTGTGCTATAATGTAATTTTCCCTATCAATTTATTTATTGTCCATTAGAACAAAACGAATTACGAACGAATTATAGTTAGCCATTATTTTAGATGTAAAAAGTTAAGTATCTGTAAATTTTTGTGTTGGAGTCCGTACATTTGCAGGAAAAGAAATCCGCATACAAATCATCCGTTGAAGTGACATCACTGTTTCTTTCTTTTCTTTCTTGTTCTTTATGTGCATAAGAATTATTCTTACATTGCACTGTTTTTTCTTACAGTTTCCTGTTTAACAATTTCTTATTTTTATTAGATTTCAGTGTTATATCTAGGAACTAATTATTTCGATTTTGTTATTTTTCTAATATATAAACGTTTAACTTATTGTAAATCACATTTTTTGTAAATATAGCCATTTCTAAATATTATTTATATTATTAGGTTGTCCC
>NW_026532325.1:0-7324 GCF_026283585.1 Hylaeus volcanicus | reverse complement strand
CACCGGTATACGCGCGCTCTGATTGGTCAGTGTTTTCCGTTAATATCTCCTCAACGATGCCTCGGACAACAATTTCGCTAAGGAAAAAGTTGTTTCAAATCACGTCCTGAACCACCTCTCTCAAGGTGTTACAACATTTTTGGGACACCCAGTATATACAGAGTGAAGGTGATTTGAAACAACTTTTTCCTTAGCGAAAATGTTGTCCGAGGCTTCATTGAGGAGATATTAACGGAAAACACTGACCAATCAGAGCGCGGGTATACCGGTGAAGCGGCCGCGGCAGCGTATGAGCACGGCCGTTTAGCGCGTAGGTTTCGCTCCACCGGTATACGCGCGCTTTGATTGGTCAGTGTTTTCCGTTAATATCTCCTCAACGATGCCTCGGACAACAATTTCGCTAAGGAAAAAGTTGTTTCAAATCACGTCCTGAACCACCTCTCTCAAGGTGTTACAACATTTTTGGGACACCCAGTATATACAGAGTGAAGGTGATTTGAAACAACTTTTTCCTTAGGGAAAATGTTGTCCGAGGCTTCGTTGAGGAGATATTAACGGAAAACACTGACCAATCAGAGCGCGGGTATACTGATGGAGCGGCCGCGATAGCGATGGCTACGCTCTAGGTAGCCGCTCTCGTACGCGAACAAGTGATTCGACGTGCATCGAAGGAGTTGACGCGGCCGCTGAGCGCGTAGCCTTCGCTAGCACGGCCGCTCCAACGGTATACGCGCGCTCTGATTGGTCGACGTTTTCTGTTAATATCTCCTCAACGAAGCGTCGGACATTTTCGCTAAGGAAAAAGTTGTTTCAAATCACCTCCCGAACCACCCCTTTCAAGGTCTGACAACATTTTTGAGACACCCTGTATATTAGCCTAGGTGTATTTGGAATAAAAATATTCAATTCCGCGTGCAAGTTCATCGGCCATAAGTTTGGAACGGTGAGACGCTACGGGACAGAATGCGGATGCAATAATAACCCTTCCTACGATCTCGTCGCACTATTTCAAACCGCAGAAAAAAAAAAAAAAATAAAAAACACGGAACACGCCCGCGAAGAGTGAGTCACTGCTCGACTCATGTACAACGTACGATATAATAGTGGAAGCAGAAAAGTTTCATTAGCCGAGGTTCGGCTTACCGGCAAACGAACCCGGCGTGATTTATCGTTGCACGGCAAAAACACGAAAGCTCGACGTTCGTCCAAACGGGCACGTCACTTCTGTCACGAAGTTATTAATAAACGCCATCCTGTCATTGCCACCGTGCAGCCATGATTGATCCACCCGTTCACGTCGTCCCATGCGCGGTTTTAAAATTCAAATACCGTACGAAAAATATCGGAAGGAAATTGAGCACGAAGCGTAGCGCGATTCATCGGTCGCGTGCGCATATTTCACCGATTTAATGCGACTACGTTGTACATTTTATTCATAACACTTCAACCGATTGGTTCGCAACGGTATTCGGGTTCAACGGTTCCGTTTAATGTGCCAATTATCTGGTGTAAAAATTAATTCTGTGCCCTTATATTCAGACATTTATTATTTATTTTTTGTTTTCAAGTATAGCTTTAGTAGAAATATTTACTCATCATTTTGTTACGTTAAAGTACCAATTTTCTAAGTTCTCGTCTTCCGGTGGTCATTACAATTTATTTACGTATTCAGTAGGCATAAAATATTGCTTAACATTAAATCGCGAATTTTATGCGTGTATGACGTAAATATGAAGAGCATACAAAAAATATACATATTATAATAGTTTAGTATTTCGTTTTGTATGAATGCACGTAACTTTTGGTTATGCTTACCGTGTATTTGTCACATTAACTCTGCACTACGCTGAAACTTGGAAAAAGCCGTGGCAAACCCGTGCGCCCGAGTAGTCGCATTAAATTTAACAACGAGACTGTCTCGTGATTTTCAAGTTTGGCTTAAAATTTTCATCACGAGTCAGACTTCTGAAAATAGTGTAAGAGGTTAACTTGTATCATAAATGCATAGATCGCAAGTAAACAAGTAGTTCTAGTAATCGTAAAAGAATACTAACAAATAAAATATTACACTGCATATAATGATCATCAGATGGAGATTTAGGTTATCTGTAGAGGTCAGGTTGAAGGCTTAGAAGGTTGACACGCTAGTGTATCATATATCTGTTTCAACCAAAGTTATAAATGATTGAAAATAGAAGCATAGAATTCATTTCTGGACATAATATAAATAATATTTGCATTGATCTCTGTCCTTATTCCTACGTCCCGATAGTAAAAAATTGAATTTTCCTTTTCCTTTTGCGACTATGAATGCTTTTTTAACTATTCTTAAACTTCATTCTTATTTAACAACTTTCTTCGCCACTTGCGTTAAAATACGTGGTATAAGTTACCCTATTCTTCGAATAGGAGAGATGTCTACACGTGGACTTACTTTATCGAAATATGTCGAGCTGTTTTCAAGCGGTATACAAGCAAAATTTGTGTAAAAATTAAATTACAAAAATATTGGTATATATAGATACCGAGTAAAAAATGAACTGTAAGTTCAAGAAGATAAAAGCATGACGTAAAGAAGTGGAGAAAGCAAGGTGAAATTGCGGGGTCCGACGAATCGCTGCTTTATAACCTAACCCTAATCGTGTAACGTTGCATCGCATCCGGAAAAACGTGCTTCTCGAATAGTCGTTAATTTCAAATAATTTCAAAGTACGAGCTTGGTTGGTACGTTCGAAGCGGTCAGAGGAATTTAATTTTTACCTTGCTTCGTGTCTCAAGAATATATTCCAGCGTCCTCCAGTCCCTCCGTCCGTGTTTACGTTTCGTTCGAACACTTGGGACGAAACGACGAAACGACCATTCTCGTCGGTAACGTGTTTCCCAAAATCACTGGGATCCCTCGATAAGGTAGATACAAACTTAACTTTATCACGCACACCTGCCACTCGAATTTCAAAGCATCCAAGTTCATCGAAGCGTCGCGACCATCACTGACGACTGCTTCTCAAACTATTGTCACCACGAATGCTCGCGAAGGTACCATCGAGGTTAGCGCCGACCGAGTTTCTTCCAACTCGGGTTTGTGCTTGAGGAAACTCACTTTCGAAACGGAAACCACAGATTTCCCTGCCACTAGAACCAGGCACGTTGACGAATCGACAGATACGAGCACAATTCTCGTCTGGTTACAAATTTTCCAAAAACGATATCAAAATTCGACTGCATTTTACGTGTTACTGGTGCGATACAAAAAGAACACAATTCGAATCACGAACCGAAATTCTGTTCGATGTCGAACGAATGAATGATAAATAGTGAAAGAATTGTTCGATCGAGTAGAATGTGAAGAAAATGCTCGACAGTGTTTTTATGCGTCATCTATTATTATTCAAGTAAAATTCTGGCCAACTGCGAACCGAGACACAACAGGACACACAAGAGGAACGAGACGACGGTACGTCCGGAGCGCGTGGCGTGTGCGCATCGACTGCTAACTAACTTCGCCCGACGAGCATCGAGCACGATCTCTTGTCTCCGTCTTTGTCCCGCTCCGGTGCGTATCTGGTCTACCCTCTCTCTCGCGCTTGTTTATCTGCCGTCTATCGTTCCGTCTTCTGTGTCCCTCCCTTTCCGCCCTCTGGCAGTCTTTCACTGGAACCTTTTTCACCGATTGGCCATCCTTCTCGCATTCGTCGAACTGACTCGGAAGATCTTCGATCTTTCCTTCCCTCTTCACCTGTCTTTGTTCTACCCCCGGCCGTTCGAATCTATGTAAAGAGGAAGCTTTCTCGCGTCTTTCACACTCGTACTCTTGCGTTGACAAAAAGATGCATCGACCATCTTCACAAGCCATTTAACATAATACTACGCTATTTTCGTAATCGGTAACTATATGCGTCTGGCAACCACGAACCGCTGAGGTTAGACAGATCGCTTTGTGTCTTTCGATATGATTTGTTTGAGAATTATTGTGCTGGTGCGCTATAGTACCTGATATAAACATACCTAGCGGTTTTAAATATTAACATTCATCCAACATTCACGTTATAATACATTACAATTAACATTCGTTCAACATTCGCATTACAACATATTACAATTCGGTCATCCTGACAAATTAATCGTCCTCGATTAACGCTTTGTTTGTCATCCCACTTCTGAAAATTTGTAAGGATATTTATTTCGAGGTTCGGCGTAAAACTGTTAAAATTCAAAGACAACAGACAACATATCATAGACAAAATCAAGTCGCGATACAAAATACAAAGTGAATGAATAATCAATAAATTACTAACACAAACATAACTGACAACTATAAAACGTATAAACATACCTAGTGGTTTTAAATATTAACATCCATCCAACATTCACATTATAATATATTACAATTAACATTCGTTCAACATTCACACTACAACATATTACACAAATACGAATGAAAGTTGATGGCTTAAGGGGGAAGGGACGCATGACAATCATAACTATATTCCATCATTTTTTTCTTTCAAAAACAATTGACTTAACATGCTCACGCCGCGCGCACCGTGGCCACCGCTAGATAGGGGCATTTCAGCAATCTAGTTGGCCAAAATTAAGGGGTTAAACCACTCTAGGATTTGATTTTTTTTTTACTTAAACGATACTTTAGGGTCATAAAAATAATACGTCATTTGATTTATAGTGAAAAACAAATGTTAAAAGGTCAAGTGTTTATAAAACTTTAAACGCGTTTTTCTCGAAACCACTTTTTTCAAACTGGGAGGACGGATTTCTCAGTGACTATTGCATGGATCGATTTGAAATTTTTACGGTAGCTTCACAACAATATTCTCTTTGGAAGTACGTAGCCATTTTTTGATTGAATGTAAACTTTTTTTTTTATAAACAATTTAATGCTCATTTTTAGGGCAGAAAGTCGATTCATTGCTTAAAAAAAAAAAAAAAAAAAAAATCATGTCGAATTGAGTAACCTCCTCCTTTGGTCGGTTAAAAAGTGCGCCACTTCCAGAAAAATTGATTAAGAAGAAAAACCCTACGTACTTCCAAAGCCAATTGTATATAGATTATAAATTTTCTTTAGTTTTTATTCCATGACTCATAGATGTCGAGAAATCCGTCCTCCCGTGGCGGTGTTTTCAAAAAAGCTGTTTTCGACGACGGGCTCTGTCGCCACCATTTTCTATGAAAATAAACAGAATCATTACTATTATTACTATTATTATTAGTATTATTATACATCACTAGAAGATCAACCTATAAACAGAATTATTGTGTCTCTAAAATATGTACAGAATCTCGCGTCGAAACACTTTATACCGTTTGATTACGTGAATTCGTGATACAGTTGCCAGCGCAAAATGTCAATATTTTAGCAGCAATTTATTGAACAATTGATATATTCGTTAGAGATTAAATAATAGAGCTTCGATCGGTTTCAGGCCTCCATCAGATTATTAAAATAAATGATATTTTATAATTTTATTTCTTATAATATCACGTAAGAAGTTATAGTAACAACCATATTTTTATACAATGTAGTGGAAACTTGTACGTTACGAATAAGCAATTTCTTCTTGCAGCGAAGGGATTAGGTTGGATTTCGTAGGACTGTTTGAAAGGGCATCTTGTTACGTTCAAAATGCAGCACGTAGGTTTTATAAACTTCTCGGGTACTCCTCGTGACGGAAATCGAAAACAGACTTCTCGCCCTTTTCTCGAGAGATCCCTTGTCCCTTTCCCTGATATTTGACTCCGAAACGTGACTCCGAAGCTTTTCGTTCATGCTCATTTATGAAGCAGTGCGTAACTATCCGTGGAAACTGAAATTTTCTTTCGCATTAACACATTCACTGCCAGGCGAACCGTTTTGCTCGGGCGCCAAGATTTAACACAGATGGGTAATCTAGGTTATTATTTTGATCTAGATTATGATCTAGACAAAGAATCTAATGTCTCAGAAGAAAAAGAAGAATATGAAGAAAAGACGTACCCAGAAGATAGTTAGAAAGAAAAAAGAAACTTAAAGGATATTATAAGAATTAGCTGGTCAGCGTTCGTGGGCGACACACGAGCATCGTCACTCTTTTGTTTAACACGTTCACTGCCAGACTAATACTCTTGAAAGTTTCTACTGTGATCAAATTTTGTTTACAGACTATTGGAAACTGCGTAATGAAACATTTGTTGTGGTATTTAATTTGGTAACTTCGTTAAAGTTCAAGTATCTCGTTTAAATTTATTGTTTGTGACGCTTAACTTTCAGAATTAATTTGTATAGTTTTTCGGTGAAAAGCACTGTCATTCATACATGGGTGACGTGGCGATCAACGTGTCAAAAACATTTAAGAGTTTCGCGTCATCGACAACCGGCGACGAACAGACAGTCGCTCAGCAGATTGAGCGGGAGTCGGTCGTAATGAAAGTCGCATTAACTGGAATTTGTGTTGATACCTATTCCAAAAGCACGCCTCACGATATATAACTCACAACGTATAACTACACAAGCTATAGAAAAACTTTAAACTTTAATTAAAAGTTTATATTTCTAATGGGAAAACATGCATCACATCTTAAAAACTGGAATCTGGAACGCACATAGTGTAAAGAATAAATATCCGTCGCACGCGAATCACAGACTCCCTGTCATTCATAGCCCTCCCCGTTCGTGTGGAATAACAGAAACATCTAATGACTTTCTGGAGCGATATCGATTTGCATATTAGTCCACGTCGCGTCGTCTCGAGGAATTCGCGGTTTGCAATTTGCGTATTAATGGGGTCCCGTGGAGGCAGCGGCGGCGCCATGACTTTAGGGGGTGATAAACGTATTTTATGGTCGAGACCCGCAGCGGTTTCTCCGTCGTTGCAATTAACGGTAAAACACCGGTGGACTGTGTGTGGGTGCGGTGTGTTTCAAATACGCGAGCAGGTAAGTGCAGAAGATATCGCGGGCACCGGCGACGCTAAATAAAAACGTAATGGGACTGCGAACGGGACGAAGGGGATGGTTTTTCATTTTATCTAGTGGCGTTGGGATCGCTGGCGAACGCTACGGAAAGGATGTTTCCTCGGAAACGTTTTATTGGAACCGGAAAAATAACAGATGAAACACAGTTCGGTTGGTACCGCAACAAACGGATGGTTTCAACTTGAAACCAACTTGAATCGAGCCGAAGTATTTGGATTAATACGGTGTGATACACAATTTTACTGTTATCCAGATTTTTGGTCATACACTACCGACCATTAATCCGTTGATTACGAAGGGCGCATATACAGGGTGTCCCAAAACTCTCGTAGAAGACGGAAATGGGGGGGGGGGGGGG
>NW_026532324.1:0-3097 GCF_026283585.1 Hylaeus volcanicus | reverse complement strand
GGGGGGCACTCTGATCGGCGGTGAGGCCGATGACCACGTACCAGTGGTCCGATAACGATTCGGCCTCTGCCGCCACTCTCCACTCCGAAATACGTCGCGCGGATGCAGGGTATGCCCATGTGAGGTCTACAATGGACCCCTCATTGTGCCGCAAGCACGTATGGACGGAGCCCGTATTGAGCAAACGGAGCTCCAGTCCAGCCGCCCAGTCAATAACTTCATGACTCCTTGCGTCAGTCCGGGGGACCCCCAGGCTTGAGCCTTGGAGTTAAAATCCCCCAGGACGAGCACCGGACGAGGGAGGCAGCGGGAGATGCATCTCCCAACCTCGTCCAGATACCCTTCAAAGCTCGCAAGGGACCAGTTCGGTGGCGCATATATCGCCACCACCGCGATTCCTCCCCAATCTACGGCCAGGTAACCCCTACCGCATTCTAACAGCTCCAGCGGCGGGGTTCCCGGCCTTCCACTCCACACAATGGCGGCGGAGCCCAAAAGGTCCCCCATCCAGTATGGATGATCAGGGACTCTATACGGCTCCGCCACCACTGCCAGCCCGGCACCCCACTCGACCAGGGTTTGCATCAGGAGATCCTGTGCCCTGGCCGAGTGGTTTAAATTTATCTGTATAATCGGTCCCGAAGGACCCATCATACCATTTAAGGAGTGGCCTCCATGGCCGCCGTAGCATCGGCAACCACTGGAAACACCCCGGGGCCCTTCGGGACCGACTTCTTCTCTAACTGGGCAACGGCCGGCGTCACCCCCGCAGCAGCTGGGCCTGCTGCCTTTGGCCCAGCACTCTTCCTCCCCCTGGTCTTCTTTAGGGTAGCGGGACAAGCCCGACTACCCAACCTGTGGCCGGCTGGTCTCCCACTGTCCGTGCAAATGGAGCACTTGGGAGGGACCGAGCACGCCACCGCCTTGTGGTCTGAGCCGCCGCAGTTATAGCACCGCTCGGACCTGTCCACGGCAACTGTGCACCGCTGCATCTTGTGCTCCATCTCCAGGCAGCGGTAACACTGCAGGGGGCGCGCCGCGAGGGACTCCACCGTGGCCCGGAACCACCCTACGGCCAGCTTTCCAGCGACCGCCAGTTTCCTGGAAGCAGCCGCAGGGCACCGGACCCATATGGTCCCCAGGCCTGAGGGGGCGGTCCGGATATCGCCGGTCTTAACGTCCCCCTCGGTGCAGCTTCCGGCCGTCGCAACAGCTCTGGCCACCTCCGCCGGGGTGAAGGAATCGACGAGACCACGGATTCTTATATCCACTTTCTTTGTGGGCCTCGCGATACGCACCCAAGTCCCGGCCAGAGCCTCCGTCATCTTTGCGGCGAGGGCATCCGCCTTCGCCGCTCCACCTTCGCCCGGTACTTCCAAGACAAGGGCCCCGGTGACGCCCCTCCTCGGTCGCACCGCGTCGATGCCAATATCGGCCAGGTTGATCTTCGACCTGGCCATGGTCATCGCCTCGGCGTACGACAAATTTCTGTCTGCCGGTACCGTCATAGTGACGGCCGCCGTACTCGGCGGACGGGGTGGGAGCGCCACCTTACCTTTCTTCTGGGCCTCCTTTGCCTTAGCACCGAGTGGTGTTCCTCCCTTAGTGGAGGGCGCAGCGGCCTTTTTAGTGGTAGCGGCCTTTTTGGCCCTGCGCCCTACCACTTTTGCCCACTCCTGTTGCGCAGCCGGAGCAGCCGCGGGGTGCTATTGCGCCCGCCAGCCGGTTTCGCGGCCTCGGCCACAGCCGCCGGTATCTGCGGCATCCTAGTGCCGCTCTTCGACGGTCCAGTACCGCTCGGCTGCTTACGAAGCCGCGTTTGAGCCGAGGCCTCCGCTGCCCTCTTCTTCTTTGAGGGCCTCTTCTCAAGGCTGGCCCCGGATGCGCCTCCCCCCAGGCCTCCAACGCCCGCGGGCTGCAGCTCCCGTCTAAAGGACGCCAATTTAGCGTCGATCATGGCGGCTATCTGCTGCAGCAGTCCGTCCCCAGATGGTGGGTTTTGAGGACACGCCGGCGCCTTGATTGCAGCCGCCTCTGTAGACCGCTGCCGCTCTGGCACCGGCGGCGCCGGGGCCTCGACTGCTACTGCAACAACCGGCCGAGGCACGGCCGGCATCAGCGCAGCAGCCCCCCCGCGCACCTCTGCGGCCCGCCGAAGCTGCTCGACCTCGGCCTGCAATTCAGCGAGCTGGCCGCGGAGAGACATGTTTTCCGCCTCCAGCTCGCGTGTAGCGTCGCTGGCCGACCTTGTCGCCAGCTCTGAGACCGCCACCCGCGTGTTCAGGGCCGCCAATCTCAAGGCGCGCACTAGGTCGCCCTTTAGACCCTTTGAGACGGCCGCCACCCTTTCCATATCCGTCTGCCGCTCCAGTACGAATACCGCCTCCTCAGCCGTGGGCTTCGCCTTCATTTCGCGGCTCAGTTTCGCCTCTTCAGGTAGGGGTATGGACAACCCACTCGGCCGACGAGGAGGTACCGAGGGGTCCAAGATAGCCAGGCATTCCTGGACCTCTCTCTTCGCTCTGGAAGATTCCAAGTACCGAGTCTTGGTCTCCACCGAGCGTACAAAATCCGCCATGGCGGCACACTTGCCCCTTTTCATTGAAGACGAGCTGCTGCTCGTCATCGATGTAGCGGACTCGAGGGATGTGTCCGTGTCTCCCCCCTCCTCGTCCTCGTTGTCCGAGAGACGACGTGGTGCTCGGCGTTTTCCGCTGCGGAGCCGCCTGGAGCCCTTTTTCAGGGGCGTAGCATCACTACGGAGCCGCCCTCCGTAATCCTCTGGCGTCACCCCTGCGGAGGTGGACGGCAAAGGGGTTGGGGGAGGTCGCGTCTCCCCATTGTCCGACGCCCGTACTGGGGACCGATCTCGGTCTCTGTCACCCCTTGCGGCTGTGCCATTCACCGCTGACGTCGTGGATCACCTCAGCACCACAACAGGTGTTGCGTCGCCGAGACGAGACACTTCTCTAACACCTCCCTCTACACACCCTCCTACCACGGTTTGTTTTTTGTGTTTTAGATTATCCATGTATGTATGTGTATATTCCTCGGCTTCGGGCTTCATGCCACCCCTACCGCAGT
The DNA here is from genome assembly GCF_026283585.1 of Hylaeus volcanicus. NCBI lineage: Eukaryota > Metazoa > Arthropoda > Insecta > Hymenoptera > Colletidae > Hylaeus > Hylaeus volcanicus. The sequence continues at coordinate 13 of NW_026532324.1, read as the reverse complement.
AGGGGATCTTCCA
>NW_026532323.1:0-2418 GCF_026283585.1 Hylaeus volcanicus | reverse complement strand
GAGAAACCGCGATATGTAATATTCACTATGCAAACCGATCGAAAGAACAAATTGGACAAAACAATTAATCACTTTGACAATTGTAAACTATCAAACATACGACTACATTTAAATTCAAAATCTTATCCATACGATGACTTGAATCTGGATTTTGATAAGAACAAGTATGCGACACTTTACGATATGTACGCAAACTTTCGAAAATCATATTACGGACACGGTGAACCCCTGCTCGATATGTTAGAGTTTTTATCATGTGGTCCATTTGCGGTCATAGATTGCTCGCGTCAGAACGAATCTCTAAAGAGTGCCACGACTGATGTTAGGATAGATTTCGAATGCAATGATAACGTGCCGCTCAATACAACTGCTTACTGCTTGATTATACACGATCGCATAGTCGAGTACAGCCCTCTGACGAATGTAGTATGCAGAATAAACTAATACAGTAAAAATCTCTGCTGAATGTTCAATCTATTCGAAACTGTCGATACAGCAACATGGCTCACCTAACGTTCGTAGACTTGCAAGGTTTCAAAACGGACTCGAATGATTTTATCGTAAAAGAGGTGGCTGTCCTCACGCAAGGAAAAAAGTTATCGCATTAGATATTTGAACCTCCATTTGGATTGCATCGTCTAACGTCTAACGAAAAACGTGGTGTTTGGTGGTTAACGAAAAAAACACCACGGAATGAGATGGACGGATGGTTACGTACCCTACGCGAAGGCAAGCACCTGTTACGAACCGCGTTGGAATGCGCTGACAGAATTTTAGTTAAAAGATGGGAAAAGAAGAGATGGTTGTACAATTTAACTGAAATGGAAGCCTTCGATGTTGAAACGGATTTAGAAGACAGAGAAATACCGAAATTGTCTACAATGAGTGAAGGACATTACAGATGTACGTTTCACGATGGCGTTTGTGCCATGGAAAATGTGTTCCAAACATATACGCTATTTGATGTAGAAATGCAATCTGTTTTTGAAATATGAAATAAACGTGACGTCATGGTACAGAAAAAAGAAATGCTGCATCATCAATAAATTCCTTACACGATAAGGGGTGATGGAGGGGAGTGGATTCGATATAAAACGGAAATTTGCAATACAGCGGTTAGAAGATTGTTAGATTTTGACCAATTTAAACGTCAGCGATGTGGACTGCTGCTGAAGTTGCTCGAGGAACGGGGGAGAAATTTTTAGATGATAATTACACATTGCGGCCAGTTTTCAAGAAAATGCGTACATGGCAAGATGTTCGTTTCCTCGATGTAAAACGTAGCAAAAATATGCATCATTCTTTTCATATTCTTTTCATTTACACAGTGAAACCAGTGATTCGCCCGAATTGAAGTCGAGCCGCGGAGTACGTATTTTGGGACGGAGATATCCTTTGACGACTACCTCGTACAAGTATTTAGATATTGGAATAAGAATTGGTCGTCGCTGTGATGTGGAATTGGCTATTGGAGATAACCGCGGCAATGAAATCCAGTTTCCAATGTTTACCTGGAAAAAGCTATCGGAGAGAAAGATGGACATTTTACGGAACTTTGAAACGACATCTAGTGATCCGATACGTGTTTGCGATATAACGATTGAGTTTCGCTGCGTGGACGATGTTAAAGTCGCGAAATTCTCCACTTCCGTCAACGCCTTGTTCCTCACAGAAAAAACGATTTGTAGAATGTTTGATTTCGAATACTGTATCAATCATATGTACACGTGGCTTTCCGAGAATACGTTTCTCGTCGAGCGCAGATATGAAACTTTTGTAAAAGTAATACATAATGTAAAACCAAATGATATTGTAAGAACAATTACCGAAGATGAAAATTTTGAACGTCATTCATTGATTGATTCTGAATTGTTAGCCTTAGGGTTGAATGTAATTCAGCATGGTGATCAAATAAAATGATGTATTTACAATTGAATAATATTTCTTTCTTCATAAGCGCGAATCACTGGCGGCAGGTGAGGGTAACACAGAACGTTTAGCTTGCAGTTTTTGATTTTGTCCCTGAAACAACATATCGGTGTCTCGAATATTCCACCGCGAAAAAGAGCATTCCTTCACGTATGCCCTTGAAATAGAGTATCCTGTAGCCATGGTTCGATCGCGAGTCGGTATGGATTTTTGATGATCTAATCTTCCGCGAATAATACATTTGCAAAGAATGCATTTCATCGCGTATGACATTAAGATGGTAAAACAGAACGTTTAGCTTGCAGTTTTTAAAATTGTCCTCGACTCGCGAAACTTTGCGAATCTTTGCACGTGTCTTTGAAATAGATCCATTAGCGCACTTTAAAGGGGTGTGGGCAGCCGATTAAATGGCGCCTCGAAAAGGTGTTCAATCAAAAGTGGGGGGAGGTAGGGCCTTATTAACTAATTAAAAAACACGAAGAGGGGCAG
>NW_026532322.1:0-1423 GCF_026283585.1 Hylaeus volcanicus | reverse complement strand
GCTGGTGAAGATGGAAGGAGTGGAGGGAAAGAGGAAGGTAATGATGGAAAAAGGGAATTAAAAGGGAGGCCAGAATGAATAGAAGAAGATAGAACAAAGGAAGAAAGGCGAGCAAGGTGGAAGATAGTGAGAGAGGCGGAAAGAAAGAAAAGAGAGGGAAAGAGGGTACAGATTGGGTACATGAAGATGTGGTTTAATAATGATTTGAGAAGATGGGATGAAGTGGAGGAAAAGTGGATAGAGGAACAGGGAAACGGGCAGAGGGGGGTTCAGGGCAGAGAAGGGAAGGCGAAAGAGGGATGGAAAGAAGTGTAAAAGGAGGATCAGGAGAGGAAAGCAGGATATATAAGGTGGCGTTTTGGAGTGTGGCAGGATTGAAGAACAAAGAGAAGGATTTTTGGGAGGGAATCAAACAATGGGATGTAGTGGTGATGTGTGAAACATGGGTGAGAAGAAGGGAGTGAGAGGGAATAAGAAATAAAGCGACGAAAGGATATGTGTGGGAATTACAATATGCGGCAAGGAGAGGGAAGAAAGGACGGGCTATGGGGGGAATGCTTATAGGGGCAAGGGAAGGAATCAAAATGATGAGAGTGGAAAGGGATGAGGAGGAGGAAGAGGGGATAATGGCTAGGAAAATATGGTTATGGGAGGAGGTGTGGAATATGTTAGGAGTATATGTGAATAAGGATTTGCAGAAGAAGCTGGAGAGAATGAGGGAATGGATGGATGAAAGGGAGAAGGGTGTAAGGGTAATAATGGGTGGAGATTTAAACGCTAGGATCGGGGACGCAAGGAGGATGGGGGTCAGAGGAGGGGGGAGAGGAAGAAGAGACAAGGAGGTCGAAGGACAAGAAGATAAATAGTGAGGGAAGGAGACTATGCCAATTTCTGGGAGAGCTAGGGTTGGGGATAATGAACGGAGATGTGACAGGGGGTGAAGAGGGCGAATTCACGTATACAGGGAATGGAGAGTCAGTGATAGATTATGTGCTAGGAAATGAAGAAACGAGGGTAAGAACGGTAAGGTTGGTAGTAGAGGAGAAAGTGGAATCGGACCACCAACCAGTGATAGTATGGATAGAGGGAGGAAAAGGGCAAGATGGGAAAAGATGGAGAAGGAGGAAAGGGGGAAGAGGGAAAAAGGGGTGGTAGACAGAAGACAGAAGGAAGGAATTTGGAGAAGAGTTTGTAGGGAAAGAAGGAAGGGGAAAAGAGGTAAAAGAGGTGTGGGGACAATTAAAAAGATGGAGAAAAAGTATAATAGGAAGGAAGGAAGAGATGCGTGGGATGAGGAATGGAAGAAGAAAAAGAAGATAGCGGAAGAGGAATTGAAAAAATGAAAACGGGAAGGAGGAAGTGGGGAAAGCTTTAGAAAGGCAAGAGGCGAGTTAGGTAAAATGAGGAGAGAGAAGAAGAGTAG
>NW_026532321.1:1876-2631 GCF_026283585.1 Hylaeus volcanicus | reverse complement strand
TATTTCAAAATGTCAGCGGCGTATTGTTTTCTTAACTTTCATTTGAATGTGAAATCGGCGTATTGCTTTATAAATTTCATTTAATAATGCCAGCGGCGTATTGCTTTCTTAAATTTTATTTCAAAGTGTCAGCGGCGTATTGTTTTCTTAAATTTCATTTCACAGTGCCAGCGGCGTAATGCTTTCTTAAATTTTATTTTCACAATGCCAGCGGCGTATTGCCTAGTTAAATTTAATTTCAATGTGCCAGCGGCGTAATGCTTTCTTAAATTTTATTTTCACATTGCCAGCGGCGTATTGTTTTCTCTAATTTCATTTCACAGTGCCAGCGGCGTAATGCTTTCTCTAACTATATTTCAAAGTGTCAGCGGCGTAATGCTATCTTAAATTTTATTTTCACAATGCCAGCTGCGTATTGATTACTTACATTTCATTTCAAAATGCCAGCGGCGTATTGCCATGTTAAATTTAATTTCAATGTGCCAGCGGAGTAATGCTTTCTTAAATTTTATTTTCACATTGCCAGCGGCGTATTGCTTTCTTAAATTTCATTTCACAGTGCCAGCGGCGTAATGCTTTCTTAAATTTTATTTTCACAATGCCAGCGGCGTATTGCCTTGTTAAATTTAATTTCAATGTGCCAGCGGCGTAATGCTTTCTTAAATTTTATTTTCACATTGCCAGCGACGTATTGCTTTCTTAAATTTCATTTCACAGTGCCAGTGGCGTAATGGTTTCTTGAATTTTATTTCAAA
>NW_026532321.1:329-1866 GCF_026283585.1 Hylaeus volcanicus | reverse complement strand
TAATGCCATCCTAAATTTTAATTCAAAACGCCAGCGGCGTATTGCTTTCTTTAATTTTAATTCAAAGTGCCAGCGGCGTAATGCTTTCTTAAATTTTATTTTCACATTGCCAGCGGCTTGTCGCTTGTCTAAAGTTTATACCAAGGTGCTAGCGGCGTATTACTTCCTTAAATTTTATTTCAAAGTGCCAGGGGCGTAATGCTTTCTTAAATTTCATTTCAAATTGCCAGCGGCATTTTGCTTGTCCAAAGTTTATTTCAAAGTGCCAGCGGCGTATTGTTTTATTAAATTTTATTTCAAACTGCCAGCGGCGTATTGCTTGACTACAGTTTATTTCAAAATGCCAGCGGCGTAATGCCATCCTAAATTTTAATTCAAAACGCCAGCGGCGTATTGCTTTCTGAAATTTCATTTCACAGTGCCAGGGGCGTAATGCTTTCTTGAATTTTATTTCAAAGTGCCAGCGTCGTAATGCTTTCTTAAATTTTATTTTCACAATGCCAGCGGCGTAATGCTTTCTTTAATTTTATTTGAAAGTGCCAGCGGCCTATTGCGTTCTTAAATATTATTTCATAATGCCAGCAGCGTATTGTTTTCTAAAATTATATTTCAAACTGCAAGCGGCGTATTGCTTGTCTACAGTTTATTTCAAAATGCCAGCGGCGTATTACTTTCTTATATTTCATTTCGCAGTGCCAGGGGCGTAATGCTTTCTTGAATTTTATTTCTAAGTGCCAGCGGCGTAATGCTTTCTTAAATTTTATTTCAAACTGCCAGCGGCGTATTGCTTGTCTACAGTTTATTTCAAATTGCCAGCGGCGTATTGCTTTCTTAAATTTCATTTCACAGAGCCAGGGGCGGAATGATTTCTTAAATTTTATTTCAAACTGCCAGCGGCGTATTGCTTGTCTACAGTTTATTTCAAAATGCCAGCGGCGTATTGTTTTCTTAAATTTTATTTCAGACTGCCAGCGGCGTATTGCTTGTCTACAGTTTATGTCAAAATGCCAGCGGCGTATTGTTTTCTAAAATTATATTTCAAACTGCAAGCGGCGTATTGCTTGTCTACAGTTTATTTCAAAATGCCAGCGGCGTATTACTTTCTTATATTTCATTTCACAGTGCCAGGGGCGTAATGCTTTTTGAAATTTTAATTCAAAGTACCAGCGGCGTAATGCTTTCTTAAATTTTATTTTCACAATGCCAGCGGCGTATTGCATTCTTAAATTTTATTTCAGAGTGCCAGCGGCGTAATGCTTTCTTAAATTTTATTTCAAAGTGCCAGCGGCGTATTGCTTGTCTACAGTTTATTTCAAAATGCCAGCGGCGTATTGCTTTCTTAAATTTCATTTCACAGAGCCAGGGGCGTAATACTTTCTTAAATTTTATTTCAAACTGCCAGCGGCGTATTGCTTGTCTACAGTTTATTTCAAAATGCCAGAGGCGTATTGTTTTCTTAAATTTTATTTCAAACTGCCATCGGCGTATTGCTTGTCTACAGTTTATTTCAAAATGCCAGCGGCGTATTGTTTTCTTA
>NW_026532321.1:0-229 GCF_026283585.1 Hylaeus volcanicus | reverse complement strand
ATTTCACAGTGCCAGTGGCGTAATGGTTTCTTGAATTTTATTTCAAACTGCCAGCGGCGTATTGCTTTCTTAGATTTTTTTTTAAAATGCCAGCGGCGTATTGTTTTCTTAAATTTCATTACAAAGTGCCAGCGGCGTATTGCTTTCTTAGATATTATTTAAAAATGCCAGCGACGTATTGTTTTCTTAAATTTCATTTCACAGTGCCAGTGGCGTAATGGTTTCTTGA
>NW_026532320.1:3730-6349 GCF_026283585.1 Hylaeus volcanicus | reverse complement strand
TTTTTTTTCCAAAAAAAAAACGAATAAAAAATGACAAATCACAAAATGTTTTGTTTCCGGAACCTAGTGGAAGAAATATTCTACAAGATGCAAGAGGTTTCATTCCGCGGTCAAGCCATCTCGGCGTAATCGGTGAACATACCTTAAAAAAAAAAAAAAATGTCGAATTGAGTAACCTCCTGCTTTTCGAAGTCGGTTAAAAATAAATTTCTGTTACACACGTCTACTAAAAACAAAATCAACGAATGAATTCATGTGTATTGGTAGCATGGTTTTCCCCCCTCCCAAGCAACGTGTCACAAGAATTACAGAGGGTAGCATACTTCAAATAGAAATAAAATACTTTCCTAACAATTACTCCCTTCATTTACATATATGATACAAGGTGTCTCACTTACCCTCTACAGGTAAGAAACTCTTGTCCAATCACCTTCAATAATCTCATCAAAAGATGTACCAACTTAAGAAACAAAATTTTGCTTATCAACATCTGAGCCGTTCATTGCACAAATCGGTTAATTCCATAATTGAGAAATGCGATGAAATATAAAAAGTTATGACTATACTAAGTGCTTTGACACTAAAATTTAAGGTTTTCCAAAAAGTAGAGTTAATCGATTTGTGCAGTGAATGGCTCATCTATGATAAAGGCCACGACTTTTAAACCACCATCGTATCTTTAACCCTGAAAGCATTATTCTTCGTGTCCCTCGAGTACCTAGGGCGAACGCGTTGGAATCCGGACGAATTCGATTGAATTGCAGGTTGTTGCACAGAAAGGATCGGAATACGGTCGCGAGAAACTCGGTTAACCTCGGGTTACGAGGAATCCCCGACTTTTCCTAGGCCCTCCACCCTCCCTAACGTGCACAGAGCACAACGAATACGTGGGAGAAGGCGGGTGAATGCCCGTAGGTCGGAGAGGATGTTAAATCGTGCGGTAAATTCGCTTGCATTTCACTCTCTGCCGAAGGAGTCTCAAGTAATATGTCGTCGTCGTCGTCGTCGTCGTCGTCATGGAGGGCGTAAGAGGAACTTGGAGCTATTGGAACGGGGTCGAGTCGAAGGTCTCGAGGGTGGTACTGGGGCTGGAAGGTAGAAGTGGAGAGAGGGTTGGAAGTCTGATCAGTTTATAAGCGCACATTGAGTTATTGGTAGCTCATCTGCCCCGTCGATATCCGGCTGGATGGCTCTTCTTCGTGCTCTCGCTGACTCTTCTCTTCTGCCGCGAAAAGAAACCACTCGTCCACCGACCTCCTCGTATAAAACTTGATCCTTTTGTTGTTTCCGTCGCGAAAATAAACGCTTGATCAACGATGTTGATAGCATTATTGCTGGAACTTCCTGGCCAATCGATTAATCATTCTTGTAAATCGGTGTCTTCAATCTCTGATGCATTAGATGCTTGCTATGAATCTGATTACATAAATGCAAAAATCCACGATGACGGAGATCCTGCATCCTTAATCTCTGAATTCCCCGTTTCTCGTCACGTAATTGTTAATGTAGTATTTTCCATACTCTATTTTCAATATGCATGTCACATTTTGTTGTTCCATAGTGTATACTATTTTATATTCTTTTATTATCCTTTCTGTGTTGTATGCTTTCATTTGCCAACCATATTTGCAGTTACTTTTCTATAATAATGGAGAATAAAGTCGTCCTTGTTCATGCCACCACACATGCACCCTTGAAGATCCAATTGGTGAACAGAAAATAGCAAGAGTTTCTTAGAATAATCGATGACAAGTAAGACCAAGGTATTATACTTTATCGTCGACGTTTATTCGATTGAACAGTTATATTTCTATTAATTTTATAATTTAAATACCAATTTAACGAGTATTAAATTAATTGATTTTTTCTTTATTATCTGAAACTATTATCCAAATAATATTATCTCTGTTGAGATTACGATTAAATGACCCAAACAAATAAATAATGACGTTAACATTGAATGAACAGGTTCCTTTTAAATTTGTTACATCATTGAATAATAACCGTTATTAGTAATTAGAAATATATAAATATCGACATCTTTTTTAAGGACATGAATTTTAGATTTCCTGTATAAATTACAATTTGAAAGAAGTATGTTTCGCGACACAACTGTTACGCCTGCAGTATGATTGCGCACGACGGCAGACGAACATGATGGCAGCATCCTCTCAGGCAACGAGACTCTACACGCAAGAGTAGTTTCAGTTGCATGCTTACAGGCGCGGAAGCCAGTACCATCTGTAGGAAGAGACTATCGATCTCATTGGTACATGGTCTCATCGAATTTCGTTTACCGTGGGGATTCTGCAAAGGACCACCGTGATCGAGGCAGTAAATTTGAGGATTTTGGCCCTCCTCGAGGTATAAATTTAGCTCCGAATCATTCGCAAGTTGGACGATCTGTTCCTCTAGCAAAATACTATTTCGAAGGAAACCATACTCGTCTGAGTCTACAATAATTTCTACATCGATATCTTTCTAATCTTTCTAAATTGATATCACAATTTCGTGAATGGGAAAGGTACAATAAATTTGTATGCATTGCAATACTGCAGTGTTATGCTAATTCGTATTACCTTTCTACTTTATTGAATTTTGCGTATTGTATCTAAAAGT
>NW_026532320.1:1390-3630 GCF_026283585.1 Hylaeus volcanicus | reverse complement strand
ATCTTCGGTCTTCAAATTTCAAATAAATATTTAAAATATTACATATAAAATATTTCCTCTAAAATGATAATACAAGTGTTTCTAGATAGCGATGGTATGTCGTGATGTCTTTCATATTTACTATTAATTTTTCTTTTCTTCTATGACCCTCAGTATTCAAATTTCAAATAAATTCTAATTACACTCGCACAAATTAAATTTAAGTTTCGCAGTGATAGTCTACAATAAAGTCTCACATTTACGTTCTCATAATGGAAGCATTTTTTCACGAACAAGAATCGAGAAGTTAAGCCAGGAATTTCCAGTGGTGTTTGTTCAACCCTGTTTCTTTCACCGTGAAATACATCGCTGATGGGTTAAGTGATTTACATATAATAACTCGGTTCGCCCACGTAAGAGAAGTAGCCTGCGTTATGCATACATTCACGCACGTGCGTTCGACACGTTTAAAGTGGCCGATTGAATATGCGGGACGCTGATGCACGCTGAACGCGTCAGGACAGATCTGAAATAATTGGACGTGGGCTGGACACGGAGATTGAAGTACGAAAAAAAGAAGGATCGTAAAATACCTGACGCGACTGGCTCTAAACTACGGCTATGGCACCGATAACTTTCGAGATATGAAATGTAATTAAACATTCTCTTGGGGTATTATGCATACATTATAGATGCAAATGATAGTACCGAAAAAAATCGAAAATTTAATCATTCTATACAAACAAACTGTATTTTCATCGACTGGAAGCTTATGAACGTTTCTACTTGGCGTCTGTTATAGTATTCGTGGTGGTCTATAACATAGAATACAATTTTTGGTAGTGAATTATAATGAAATACTGGAAACACTATTCTCTTATGTTAAAAATCTAGTTCTCTATTGTAACTAATTAACTGATACACAATTTCTTCTTCAAAATTTTTCTTGATAGCTTGTTCTTTTACCAAATAATTTCTGTTTAAGGTGAAGATTATTTGCATATGTTCAGTGCATCAAAGAAAAAATAAATTCGAGTCATTATACTCGTACGATTAAAAAAAGAATAAAGATCTATTTAGTAAAGTAACAAGTTCAAAATAGAAAGAGTATACTTGAATTCTAAATTCTTTGAGAAGGATCATCCCATGCACTCCGTTACTAATTACGACGTAAAAATTACTAGCAAAGACAGAATACTTGCAAGGAAGAAATAAATTCAACTGTTTGAAATCATAGGTTGGACATAATTTCTCGTTTATGACAAGAAAGACGTTATCTGCTCGGGTCGTATGCGAACGAGTTCTTCCTGGATCGAAGTCACCGTGACAACGACGAAATAAATTGTTGTTCCACGGTCTTTCATCCGTCACCTTGGAACATTTCCGGGTGTACCGGCCTCCAAGCTATCAAGATACCATTCCGCCATTGTACAACCCTGTTAGGGCCGTCTATCACGCTTCGCCTACCGACAGATGTTCGCCTCCTAATGTATGCACGTGTAAACGTATCTGCTCGTGCTCGCCTCTACTTCCTGATAGATCGTAATGTGCGGGTGGTGGAGATAAACGGTACGCTGTGAGTTTGTTGGAAGAATGGTCGTGGCCGTGGAACGAAAAGATTTTACATATGATTGCTATATTAGCCCTCATTATAAAACCCACAGTCAAACGACGACACATTGAGATGTGTAAACGTGACGTTTTAGACTCATTAAGATAGTAATTTCAAAGTGGTGCAGATATCTAGTTGGATCAGTATGGTAAAGAAAAGGTCTCTCACTGGCAGAGGAAAAATGAAATTCGTTATTCATACGAGACAATGTCGATGGATCTAGAAGATCGTGCGACTCCGAGATCCTTCACCCATTGTCCACGAAGCATCTGCGCGATATTAATTAATGTTAAGGCACAATGTAAGACAGACACGCTTGCCTGATCTCGATCGAAAGATCGCAATATCATTGTTTGTCCCGAATTGCATATTCAATGGCTTCGAGAAACAATTATAACCGTTATCCGTCTCAAGCCTATTCGTGGCTATCTCAATCCCATTCCGCGTGTGCAACCGTGGAAAGTTCGAGATAATTTCGTCCAATTAACTCCTCGCTCTGAAATGTCAGTAACTGACTACAGGGAGCTTTTTCTTAGATTTATCGCGATTCGTGCAAGGACCTTCCAATTGCGATCTGTGCATTCGTGAGAGTATTACAATGGTTGGAAAATTGTGGATAATTCAAAAAGAACTTGGGGAAAACATTCAA
>NW_026532320.1:0-1290 GCF_026283585.1 Hylaeus volcanicus | reverse complement strand
ATTTGTCAGTATTTTACTTGTATGAAAAAGTGCATGTTGTGAAGTGTGTAAGTTTTTTCTGTAGCACATGCACCAATTTCAAAAATTAAGAAATACAGATATGTTTATTTGGATATAATACTTAATATATACATATACGTTTATTTAAATACGAATCTTAATATTGCATGTAAAATATAATAGTTCGAATTATGCAATTGGTGGTTGAAATTATAACCTTAGCGTCACTTCTTCTAGGGTCAAATTAGATCCTTCTCAAACTTAAATCTGGTTAAGCTTGAATAAGACATATTTGCTACAAAATAACAGACAAAATAGTAGTAGTACTAGTAGTAGTAGTAGTAGTAGTAATCTCTTTATTTTATTATCATCTCGATATATATAGGATTAGCGCTTCCTATTAATACGATACACGTAATGAAATTAACCTTATTCTAAATCGAGTTAGAAATTTGTATTCTAAATTCTCCTCGCTTCTCAAATACCTAATAATTAATATTCTTATTCCTACTACACAGTTTTTGTCAACAAATCGTAAATTTTTTATCTGAGATCGTAACAAAATTATAGTCTTTTATTTATTCCTTCTATTCTCTTTGGTCTTTTTTCTTGTCTCTAGAATCATTTTCATCCACTTAATTCCGGTATCCTTTTCGAACAGACAAAATAGTATTACAGAATATAAGAGATTTCTTAGAGGATAATCCCCAAGACGACACAATACACGATATATTAAAATACCCATAACCAACTCAACATATTATAAACCTAACCTCGACACTCTAATCGCCCATACTGCGATTGAAGCTACATTAAATACCTGATTTAAAAAAGAAACACCCCAATCAAATCTCGTGCAACGTTAAGAGTCCTATAACAGCGTCGCAGAAACGGTCGGTCGCCGAAAGGAACGTCTCGTCGCTCCCTTTTCATCCTGTCCCTCAATTTTGTTTAAGTTGCCAACTCCGCATGGTCCGTGAAACGCCAGAATGGAAGAGTTCAATTCCGTATGCAAATGCGCCGGCTCTCACGACATTTCGCGCGGCGGAGGACCCCCGGCGGCCCGTCGTCGGGACTTTGAAAAGCCACCACCACCTGAGAACGTGTAAATCGGCCGACATAATTCGATTTGAATAATGAACGAACGTCCCCTATGCAAATTTCGTCTATTATGGAGGGTCCCTGGTAACGGTCCTTCGTGCGACGTTACTTCACGCTACGCGCGCCAACCTTTCTCGAGGATCGCGCCTTCCAGGTAAAAATCCTCTCGATAGCGCGACGACAGTTTCA
>NW_026532319.1:2364-6474 GCF_026283585.1 Hylaeus volcanicus | reverse complement strand
GCTCTGATTCTGACAAACCTTGTGTCTTTGAAAATTGTGTGCTCCAAGTTGGAAGGTTCTCTAGGCTCTAGATTGCTCTAGAGAACTATATAATAGCTCTAGAAACATTCAGACTGGGCTATATTAAATTATTTGGCTTATCAGACACCTTTAGCTCTGATTCTGACAAGCCTTGTGTTTCTGAAATTTGTATGATACACATTTGAAGGTTCCCTAGGCCCTAGGCTGCGCTTAGAGAATTATGTAATATCTCTAAAAATTTGCTTGATGGTTCTCTAGATTCTAGATTGCTGTAGAGACCTATATGATTGCTCTAGAAATTTGCTTGATGGTTCTCGAGACTCTAGATTGCTCTAGATACCTATATGACAGCTCTAGAAATTTGCTCGATAGTACTCTAGACTCTAGATTGCTGTACAGACCTATATAATATCTCTAAAAATTTGCTCGATGGTTCTCTAGACTCTAGATTGCTGTAGAGGCCTATATGATAGCTCTAGAAATTTGCTTGATAGTACTCTAGACTCTAGATTGCTGTAGAGACCTATATGATAGCTCTAGAAATTTGCTTGATGGTTCTCGAGACTCTAGATTGGTCTAGATACCTATATGGCAGCTCTAGAAATTTGCTTGACAGTACTCTAAACTCTAGATTGCTGTACAGACCTCTATAATATCTCTAAAAATTTGCTCGATGGTTCTCTAGACTCTATGTTGCTGTAGAGACCTATATGACAGCTCTAAAAATTTGCTCGATGGTTCTCTAGACTCTATGTTGCCCTAGAAATCTATATGACAGCTTTAGAAATTCTCAGACGGTACTATAAAAAATCATTTCCTCTTCATACTACTCTAACTCTAATTCCGACCGAAAGGTAGATCGCTCTACCAGGCAAATCATCCCTTAAATTCGATTTTTCCTTTCCCAAACCATCTCCGGCCCCATCGAAATGAAATTATCCAAACGAAATGCCGTGACAAATCGCGCAACGGTGTCCCGCCCTTCTAAGACACGTTTTTATGGCCCACCGCGCAACTATCCAACGCGCAAGCCGTCGCTGGTCGCACGCCTCCTCGATTCTGTTAACAGACCCCGTCCAGTATCCATCATCCCCGATTGCCTTCTGATAATTGAAATAGCCGACGATACCCGCGTCAACCAGACCATCCTGGGGCGACGCGGTCTCCCAAACAATGACGTAACGGGTCGTCCTAGCGTCCCGGAACACCGCGGACGACGCCTAGCGTCGTAATGTCGTACCTTGAATAATTTTATTATCCGGCAGCGAGGAGGTGACTGCCGGTAAATAGCCATTATATTGGCCGTGTCGAATCTGTGGACAAAACAACCGTAACCCGATGGTGTCACGGTTCTCCTGCTCCAATTTCTCCACTACCCCTCCCCTGGGGGCGCAGCGGCGACACCGGCAGCCCTCGAGGCACGCGCTGAAGGGCCTGGAAAAGGACCGCGAGGGTAGCTGCGCGTGACCGTGAAGGGTGGGGCTGTTTTGACTATCCTTAGGCCAACCGTGGAATCGTTGGCGAGGAGTCGGCACACACCGGCCCGCTTCCTAGGGGATGAAAAATTAAAGACGCGCCCGCCCCGTGAAATTGTCTCGGAGCTCCGGAGCCGCGAAGAAGAATGGTCCTTGTATCGAGAAACCGATTGGCTCGGAAAGGATCGAGGATCCGTTGAAGAGCTGCTGTTCTTCAGGCTCCGGGGAAAAGATGGCAGCTGAAGAACCGGGTCGCGGGAATAGTTGTTAAATTTGTTCGTAATCATTTTATAATTTATTTTTTTAACGTTAGTATAAGGGGATGTTGAAGTAATCCTTATTTTAATGATGGTTTTTTTTTTAGTGTTTTTGCTCCCTCCGAATACTTTGAAGGTATATAAACAAACATTTTTGCGAAATTTCAGGCCTCAATTTTAGCATTACCGCGTGTTAAAACCTTCGAAAGTTTTCAATGGAATGTTGGAATTTTTATAAGTGGTTACTATTGGTGTTGGTTTTATAACTTTGGTGAAAATTAATGAATCGATTTGATATTTGGGGGAGTTGTTACTTATAATAGTAGGAAGAAGCCTTAATTATTTCAAATTTTTTTCTCTGCTATTTCTTTGTATATCAGTATTTTTTCAATTAGTTACTCTTGTTTTTATAACTTTGGTGAAAATTAATGAATCGATTTGAAATTTGGTGGAGTTGTTACTTGTAATAGTAGGAAGAAGCCCTAATTATTTCAAATTTTTATCTTGCTTATCTTTTCATACATTGCATCAACACCCTAAATATGAAGCTCTACTTAAAACTTTTTTTGTAATGTTATTTAAAATACTTCACCTAAATACGAATTATTCTTGAAAGAAGAATATCCATACACTAAATTTTCGAATGACGTAAAAACCACAATTTCTTTATGGAAATTTCATAAAAAAGAATAACAAATTAAGCCTATGTATAATACCCAGATTCAAGTTCTTGCAAACATCTAAAAATTCTCAATTTCCTAAATTTAAATTCTTCCCTCTATTTTAATATTCTTAGCTTCATATTAAAATCCTCGTTGTCACATCAAAATTATCGATTATCCATTAAAATTTATTATTTCGTTTCATTACTCAAAGTACTCACATATTCTGTCTTCTTCAAAATTGTCCAAAAAATTCAGGAAATTCATTATTCCATTTCATTACTCTAAGAACTCACATATTCTGTATTCTCCAAAATTATTCAAAAAATTCAGAAAATTCATTATTCCATTTCATTACACTAACAACTCACATATTCTGTATTCTAAAAAATTATCCAAAAAATTCAGAAAATTTATTATATAAAAAAACTCTTAAACTAAAAAGAAAATTGAAGAAAACTCTTGGAAATAAAGGGAAAATTGAAGAAAACTCTTGAAAATAAAGGGAAAATTGAAGAAAACTCTTGAAAGTAAAAGGAAAAACTGAGGAAAATTCTTGAAAGTAAAACAAAAACAGAAGAAAATTCTTGAAAGGAAAAGGGAAGCTAAAGAGAACTCTTCAAAGTAAATGGAAAATTAAAGAAAACTCTTGAAAATAAAGGGAAGATTGAAGAAAACTCTTCAAAGTAAAAGAGAAACTGAAGAAAACATTAAAATTATCGATTTTCCATTAAAATTTATTATCTCGTTTCATTACTCAAAGTACTCACATATTCTGTATTCTCCAAAATTATCCAAAAAATTCAGAAAATTTATTATATAAAAAACTCTTGAAAATAAAAGGAAAATTGAAGAAAACTCTTGGAAATAAAGGGAAAATTGAAGAAAACTCTTCAAAGTAAAAGAAAACCTGAAAAAAACATTAAAATTATCGATTTTCCATTAAAATTTATTATCTCGTTTCATTACTCAAAGTACTCGCATATTCTGTATTCTCCAAAATTATCCAAAAAATTCAGGAAATTCATTATTCCATTTCATTACTCTAAGAACTCACATGTTCTGCATTCTCAAAAGTTATCCAAAAAATTCAGAAAATTTCTGAATTCAAAATTCCTCCCAAAAAAAAAATTTCTAAAAGCTCTTAATATTGACCGTCTGATGCGGTTACCTTCTCCTCAACAGCCCCCCCGCGGACCCCTCGCCACGTGGAAGTAGTAACGAAAGATCGCCTCCCATCGAGCGATAGAGTCAAGTGCATCGTTTTCACCGAGTAACGAGCCGAGTCCGCGTGAGTTTGCGCGTTCACCTCAGCCGAATAATGCCACCGACCCACCCCCGCGGAGCGGTGCGTTCCGCGCCGACAATAGCGCAATCCGTAGTTTAGGCGAACAATGAGTGCGAAACGCGAAAGAATTACACGTTTATATCTGCCAGGTCGTCGAGCCCCCGCTGTCACGAGGAACGAAAGACTCTATCCGTTTCTTCCGTCGCGTCCCGAAAAACCCATGGGTGGGCCAACCTGGCACCATGGGAACCCGCGGAGAAGTCCTTATGGGCCCGTGGACGACGGACACCCCCATGGCTTTCGCGCACCTTACGAATCCACCTCGCATTCGTCGTCGTCTTTTTTTTTTGGCTCGTGAGATGCCTACCTTTATTCTTCTCCCTCTATCGCTTGCGACGGTCGCAGGG
>NW_026532319.1:2046-2264 GCF_026283585.1 Hylaeus volcanicus | reverse complement strand
TTTTCTTTTCTTTTTTTTTTTTTTTTATTTGGATTTCCCGGGACCTTTGAATGGTTATAGAAACCATGACGGGAACGTATTAATAGCGCAGTTGTTGAGGTGTTGTTTTCTCCAGTTTCCTTCAATTTTCCAGATTTTCCTAGAATTTTCTTCAGCTTTCTTATGGAACAGATGAGTTATTTTAATGATTCTCTTCAATTTTCTTTCATTGTCTTCAG
>NW_026532319.1:0-2036 GCF_026283585.1 Hylaeus volcanicus | reverse complement strand
TTCAACGATCCTCTTCAATTTTCATAATTTTTCTCCAGTTTTCTTCAGTTTTCCACAGTTTCCCAGAATTTTTTTCAGATTTCTTATGGAACAGATGAGTTATTTTAATGATTCTCTTTATCTTTCTTTATCTTTATCTTTCATTGTTTCCAGTTTTCTTCAGTTTTCCACAGTTTTCCAATATTTTTTACAATTTTCTCTAGCTTCCATATGGACCAGAGTAGTTATTTCAACGATCCTCTTCAATTTTCATAATTTTTCTCCAGTTTCCTTCAGTTTTCCACACTTTTCCACAATTTTCGATAATTTTCTTCAGATTCCTTCAGTTTTTTTACGGTTCAGGTCCCTTCAGTTTTCTTTAGTTTACTTCAGTTTCCCACAGTTTTCCACAATTTTCTTAAATTGCCTTCAATTTTCCACAATTCACTTAATCTCCTGTCAGCTTTTTATGGATCAAACGAGATATTTTGCTAGGTCTTTTCTATTTTCTTTAGTTTTCTTCAGTTTTCCCAAATGTTCATCAGTGTCTTACGATTTAAACGAGTTACTTTAATAATTCTATTCAATTTTCATTATTTTTCTTCAATTTTCTTTATAATTCATCAATTTTCTTTACATTTCTTCAGCTTTCCTTAGTTTCCCTTTACTTTGAAGTGTTTTCTTCAGTTTCTGATGATCCAAACGAATTGTTTTAACGGTTTTCTTCAATTTTCTTCAATTTTATTCACTTTTCTTCAGTTTTCTTCAGTTTCTTATAGGTCATTTCAGTTATTTGAATTGTACTCCACAGTTTTCTTCAAGGTTCTCCAGTTTTCTTTGATTTTCCACAGTCTTCCACACTTTTCTCAAATTTTCTCCAGTTTTCTTTGATTTTCCACACTTTTCCACACTTTTTCTCAAATTTTCTCAAGTTTTCTTTGATTTTCCACACTTTTCCACACTTTTTCTCAAATTTTCTCAAGTTTTCTTTAATGGTCCACACTTTTCCACACTTTTTCTCAAATTTTCTCCAGTTTTCTTTGATTTTCCACAGTCTTCCACACTTTTCTCAAATTTTCTCCAGTTTTCTTTGATTTTCCACAGTCTTCCACACTTTTCTCAAATTTTCTCCAGTTTTCTTTGATTTTCCACACTTCTCCACACTTTTTCTCAAATTTTCTCCAGTTTTCTGGTGGACCAGATGAGTTATTTTAACGATCCTGTTCGATTTTCTTCAGTGTTCTCTACTATTCTTCAATTTTCTTTATTTTTCTTCAGTTTGCCTTCCCAAGATGAACATAAAGGATCGCAACGCGTGATAAGTGATAAACGGACGATAAACGCACGGTTGACGCGTCTGGCTCGGCCAGCTGGAAACGCCGCGGGTGCGACCATATTTCTTAAACATTTCCAATTCCAACTTCTCGTGGGATCTGGCGGAACGGTTGCATGTCTGAACTTCTTCAAGCCGTGTGTCTTAACTCCAACGATGAATAGCCGCGTGTTGCCACAACTTCCGTACGAACTTCGCCATTTTCGCAACGGCGGCGCATCGAAACTTGTTAAATTTCCGCGTACACGCCGCGTGCCGCGCTTATCAAGATGCGATTCTTAATTGGGAAAACGAGCCTCGACGGCGCCACTGGATTTCCACCTGGCGCTGGATTTGTCTGGGGCGAAAAACGGACGGGTTACGTTTAGCATATATGGAGACGTGAAAGAGGAACGGGTGGGTCATATCTGAAATAAAAGAAAATTTAAGAAATACTGTGGAAAACTGTGGGAAATCAAAGAAAACTGGAGAAAATTTGAGAAAAAGCGTAGAAAACTGTGGAAAATTAAAGAAAACTGGAGAAAATTTGAGAAAAAGTGTAGAAAACTGTGGAAAATAAAAGAAAACTGGAGAAAATTTGAAAAAAAGTGTGGAAAAGTGTGGAAAATTAAAGAAAACTGGAGAAAATTTGAGAAAAAGTGTAGAAAACTGTGGAAAATCAAAGAAAACTAGAGAAAATTTGAGAAAAAGTGTAGAAAATTGGAGAAAATTTGAGAAAAAGTGT
>NW_026532318.1:577-1632 GCF_026283585.1 Hylaeus volcanicus | reverse complement strand
GGCACTGAATGTTTGTTTAATACACTGAATGTTCGTGTTAAAACGCAGCGCGGCACTGAATGTTCGTTTAAAATTCACGTCACTAAGTGTTCGTGTTTTATGTAGCGTGGCACTGAATGTTCGTTTAGTATTCACGTCACTAAGTGTTGGTGTTTTTATGTAGCGTGGCACTGAATGTTCGTTTAATATTCACGTCACTAAGTGTTCGCGTTTTTATGTTGCGTGGCACTGAATGTTCGTTTAAAATTCACGTCACTAAGTGTTCGTGTTTCTATGAAGCGTGGCACTGAATGTTCGTTTAATATTCACGTCACTAAGTGTTCGTGATTTTATGTAGCGTGGCACTGAATGTTCGTTTAAAATTCACGTCACTAAGTGTTCGTGTTTTTATGTAGCGTGGCACTGAATGTTCGTTTAGAATTCACGTCACTAAGTGATCGTGTTTCTATGTAGTGCGGCACTGAATGTTCGTATAATATTCACGTCACTAAGTGTTCGTGTTTTATGTAGCGTGGCACTGAATGTTCGTTTAGTATTCACGTCACTAAGTGTTCGTGTTTCTATGTAGCGTGGCACTGAATGTTCGTTTAATACACTGAATGTTCGTGCTAAAACGCAACGCGGCACTGAATGTTCGTTTAATATTCACGTCACTAAGTGTTCGTGTTTCTATGTAGCGTGGCACTGAATGTTCGTTTAAAATTCACGTCACTAAGTGTTCGTGTTTCTATGTAGCGCGGCACTGAATGTTTGTTTAATACACTGAATGTTCGTGTTAAAACGCAGCGCGGCACTGAATGTTCGTTTAATATTCACGTCACTAAGTGTTCGTGTTTTATGTAGCGTGGCACTGAATGTTCGTTTAAAATTCACGTCACTAAGTGTTCGTGTTTTTATGTAGCGCGGCACTGAATGTTCGTTTAATATTCACGTCACTAAGTGTTCGTATTTCTATGTAGCGTGGCACTGAATGTTCGTTTAAAATTCACGTCACTAAGTGTTCGTGTTTCTATGTAGCGTGGCACTGAATGTTCGTTTAAAATTCACGTCACTAA
>NW_026532318.1:396-477 GCF_026283585.1 Hylaeus volcanicus | reverse complement strand
TTTAAAATTCACGTCACTAAGTGTTCGTGTTTCTATGTAGCGCGGCACTGAATGTTTGTTTAATACACTGAATGTTCGTGC
>NW_026532318.1:0-386 GCF_026283585.1 Hylaeus volcanicus | reverse complement strand
GTTCGTTTAATATTCACGTCACTAAGTGTTCGTGTTTTTATGTAGCGTGGCACTGAATGTTCGTTTAAAATTCACGTCACTAAGTGTTCGTGTTTTCTGTAGCGTGGCACTGAATGTTCGTTTAAAATTCACGTCACTAAGTGTTCGTGTTTCTATGTAGTACGGCACTGAATGTTCGTTTAGTATTCACGTCACTAAGTTTTCGTGTTTTATGTAGCGCGGCAGTGAATGTTCGTTTAATACACTGAATGTTCGTGTTAAAACGCAGCGCGGCACTGAATGTTCGTTTAAAATTCACGTCACTAAGTGTTCGTGTTTCATGTAGTGCGGCACTGAATATTCGTTTAAAATTCACGTCACTAAGTGTTCGTGTTTCTATGTAACGT
>NW_026532317.1:8664-11726 GCF_026283585.1 Hylaeus volcanicus | reverse complement strand
TAGGTCTGGGTTAGGTCTGGGTTAGGTCTGCGTAAGCATCGGTTATATATGGTCGAGACGATGTTTACGCAGACAGACTCGTAATTTAGCGGTTTCGTTGCGATGGGGATTAGCAGAGTTCTGTATCTCATCTCTCTTTTTAGAGCTAATTTTCGACATTCCGGAAAACGTTAGGTCGGATACATCTGGTTTCGCGGGTACGATAATTTATTTTGAATATTGCATTATTCGAAAGAAAAAGGAGGGCGAAATATCTATTTATAATTTCGATATCAGTTTCAACAGCTCTCGTCGTAGGATTTTTCCAGATGGAGTCTTTGGTATCTCCTCGACGAACGTAATGCCTCCTCTGAGCCGCTTTTGGGGTGACAAATGCTCTACAAAGATAAACAAACAAAAGTTAACCAACTATTCCATTTAATACCACTCCGATTTCATTGAGAGAACCTACTGTTTGTATAATCCAAGATTTCCTGCGCCGTGAGCTTGCCGTTTGGCAATCTGACTACGAATGCCATAGGTACCTCCCCGCTTTCTTCGTCAGGCTTGCCAATAACCGCCGCGTCTTTGACGCCAGGGTACGACTGTATAACGTCCTCGATCTCGGACGGAGCCACTTGGTAGCCCTTGTACTTGATCAGCTCCTTTAGTCGGCCTGCAATTTCCAACGTTCCATCCGGATTAAAGTAACCAAGGTCACCCGTGTGGAGCCATTTCTCCTTGTCGATGGTCTGGTCGGTGACCGAAGGGTTCTTGAAGTATCCCAACATCACGTGGTCACCTGCCACGCACACCTCTCCTGTTTCTCCTATACGAAGCGTTTCGTTCGTTTCTGGATCCACCACTTTGCACAGAAGCCCTGGGAAGAAGGTGGCCAAGTTCCCATCCGGCCGCGTTTTGTCGCCCAAGTGAGTAATGATGGACAATTCGGTCATGCCGTAGCCGTTTTGGATGTGCTGGATTTTTGTACGTCTCTTCATCGCATCGCCAACCTACCGAGTGTTGCAGAAAACGAAACGAAATAAAAGCGAGGGGAGCGGATCGAGTATTTATGAAAATTGATGGGATGAAAGCATGGGATGAAAATTGTCTCGAGATCGTGGCTTTTGAAAGGGTTTGGTGTTTTAGTACAACTAGTTGGCGTTTTTCGAATGCGTTAGTTTTAATGAACAACTCACGTCTTTGGGGTAAGGGGCTGCTCCACATATCGTAACCCTGACGCTGCTAAAGTCGTAGTTGGGCACGGTTGGATGTTTGGCCAGTAACACCAGAATGGGTGGGACCAGTGGCAAATGGGTGATTTTATAATCTTCTATCGTTCGTAGAAAAGGCTCGATCTTGAAGGAACGCATTATGACGGTGATGGCACCAGAGTACAACGATGCGAGCACCATACCAAACGCGTACCCATGAAACAGTGGCAGGAAGATCAGTACTCGATCGCCTCCTTGGATGTCCAAGTAATTTGGCTCTCTGCAATCACATCGAGTCATCTAAGACGTTGAAGAAAGGTCTTGGTAAAGTTTAAACGAGAGTGAACTCGAAACGACTTAAATGACTCTTCGACGGTCTTTGCTGCCTCGAAAGAAGCTTTCGAAAGACTTTCTGACAAACTAAACCGAACAACAACTAAATCCGAGTTCATTTATACTCCAACTTAGGTGAAATTGGTCTTGTTTACATAGTTGTACTTACCTGACGTTGTGAACGAAGGTGAGCAGGTTTCGATGGGACAACGCAACGCCTTTTGGGAAACCAGTTGTCCCACTGGAACCAAAAATGGCTGCCATTGCCTTGCTGGTGTCGTTTACCGGCGCTGGGACGAACGTGTAAGGATCTACTCTGCCCTTGTGCCTCTCCACGAGCTCCTTCAACGTTGCCACGTTCTCTGTCAGAGCTCTGTCGTCCAATTGTATCAACGAAACCTTCCAACTTAGGGTCGAAACAATTTTTCCGATCAGTACCTCGCATTTTTCGGAGACGAATATTACCCGGGGCTGCAGAATGTTCAGCATGTGTGCGTATTCCCCTGTGTCAAGGACATAAATACTAGTCTATTCTAATAATATCAGAAACAGCTATGAATGATGATTTCCAAAACGTTCGTTGAATGTCATCTGACGTCTGAACAATTAATTTCGAGTCGTTTTCCACTCACTTTCTGTGTATAAGGGATTCAGGGGTGCGTGAACTCCTCCGACGTAAAAAATTGAACACATTGCAATCACGAAGTTGGGATGATTTTCGCTGACGATGGTGATTCTGTCTTCGTTGCCGATCCCATACATTTTTAATGCTTCAGCCAGAGCCACGCTGGATTCAAGAATATCTCTACGCGTGAGACATTTGCCAGTCGCGATATCTTCCTAAAATATCGGTACAATAGTGCTTGGAAGAAAGAGAATGAAAGAGGGCTGGTTCTTTATGAATTAGGGAATTTATTCTGAAGATTGGGTGTCGAAGAGATCGAATCTGAACAGAATTTCAACAATAATATTTATTTATTATTTCCTTAGACACCTGGAAACATGAAATTATAAGCTCACCTGCATCACTCTATCGCTTTCGGTACGAAGACTGTCGAGTACATATTGCTGAACCGAAATGTTGGGTACCTTTCTCGCAGCTGGGCCATACACTATGTTATTTACAATCTTCATTTTTCTTCAATTTAGTATCTACCTGAAAACACGCAGCGCAGCGACACGTATATTATATTCTTATTTTTATTTTTATCTCAGAACACACGTAGCAGTGGCTCATATATATTATTTTCACATGTGTTTGTATTTTTATTTTCACTCACTCACTCACTCACTCACTCACTCTCTCCATATCTCTCTCTCACTCTCTCCATATCTCTCTCTCACTCTCTCCACATCTCTCTCTCACTCTCTCCATATCTCTCTCTCACTCTCTCCACATCTCTCTCTCACTCTCTCCACATCTCTCTCTCACTCTCTCCACATCTCTCTCTCACTCTCTCCACATCTCTCTCTCACTCTCTCCACATCTCTCTCTCACTCTCTCCACATCTCTCTCTCACTCTCTCCACATCTCTC
>NW_026532317.1:4003-8564 GCF_026283585.1 Hylaeus volcanicus | reverse complement strand
CTCTCTCTCTCTCTCTCTCTCTCTCTCTCTCCACATCTCTCTCTCTCTCTCTCTCTCTCTCTCCACATCTCTCTCTCTCTCTCCCTCTCTCTTGACCTTACCTCTAGTGACCTCTTCAAGGTAGTACTGTGCTCCTCCTCTTCTTATTCTTGCGTGGCTTCTTATCCTTTTGTGATCATTTTAGGAATCACTTTGTTCGATTACCTAACCCAAAACCGATAGCTGCTGATTGCTATGCGAAATTCGATGGAAAGGAACCACAATTTTTCTCCTACTACACTTGCCACTTTCCACCTTCTTCTTTTTACGAATATTTAAGGTGGACAATGTTCCCTGACTCTCCAACGGACGGTCTCTTTCTTGGCTTCTGCAACACGAACAGCGATATATGTCATTCGCTCGGAGAGTAATTCATCCGGAAATGAAAGTTGATTAACATCGAGGGTCCGTTATTCTCGACGTATGTAACGAAAGCGCGACACAAAGTGAGTTCACCGCGAGATAAGCCCCGTCGATAACCCGAAGCCACCGAGTTTCTGACCTCGACTCTGTTTCTCTTTCCAGCCTATTTAACAGGCTTTCTCCGTCGCTTAAGTTGTGATCGTTATTCCAAGTTTAATCTGTCCTTTATGCGCGACGTTCGGCAGACTTGCACCTTGGGCTCTACGCGATGGCCCATCTAAAACAGGCCACCTGAGCAATTCCCCCGCTTCTGTCGTCCAATTACTTTTCGTTACGCTAATCTGACGTCGATCGTTCCTTTCGAGAACGATTCAAGCTGATCACCATTTGCGGTGTACAATTAGCGTACGCCTCGATTCGACAATCACGATTTATTACGAAGCAATTTTTACGATTTTTTCCTAGGGAAAGATTCCGGTAAATTTCCAACTACCCGAGTCGATTCTTTTTTCAACTTGCAATTTTTATATCTTAATTTCACATCGTTACGACGTTTCGACCCGGTCTTATCCAAGCTTATTCGTTCTTCGAAGCTTCGTAATTATCGCTAGATAAACTTTAGTATGCATTAAGTAGGTAGGTGTTACAAGACCTTGGACCGTGAACAATACAGCACCGTCATCGTGATTGAATAATTGCTACTGATTAAGAGTGCTGAATAAGAGTGCTGGTAATAGGAAAATGTATTAAGTTATACGATGGACTAAACAGAAGACTAAATATAAACATGGCAAAACGACTAGTCATCTTTGATAATTTGGTTACATTACGGACTCGAGGCAATCGGAAGTGACAATTTGTGATCCGTGAAGTTGAGTGAGATTCAGAGAAGGTAATAAAACTTGAATTTCTTGTTTGAGTGATTTGAGTAATATTCGTGGTATACTGCAATTTTTCTTGTTAATCGCGAGTACAGTTGGAAATTTCAGAAACAAACTTAATTCACCGTTTTCTTAATATAATTCGGTAGATAGATTAGAAAGAGTCCGAATAGTAGGAACGTTCCGACCAAGAAATTTCCAGCCAAGCTTCTCGTTAATGAAAAGAATATTAAGGCCAAAGAGGGAAATTGGTCGAGGTATGGTTGCATAGCGTCTCGAAGCGTTTTGAAACTCGTCGCTCGGCCATGAGGTACGCCCGCCAGGAACCGGGGACGTGTTCGTCCTCCACATCCGGATTAGTGTGCGAGTACTTCGTGCCAAGAGTATTTGAAATACTCCGCGGTCCGCGATGAAGTATGCCAACGGTATCAGAGGTTTGTGGGCTGTAACAAAGCAGGCCCTCCGGGTACCGAGTGTACATACAGCCCTGGCATTTACCGCCAGGAGTGCTCGAATGCTACAGGACCTCCTGAAAACTTCCCCATAAACGACTATTTGCGTTGGAGAAATTGGAGCACGGGCGCGCCATGAAATTTTATTTCTCCTTGAACGGAGTGGTAACGTTCTGTCCATTCTGCGCTGCTCCAACAACGAGAACAACATTTTATTTACACATCCAAAACAATAAACATCCCGGGGAACGGTACGGAACGTTTCAGCTTCCTGTTCGCCGATTCAACGCGAATGCAAGTTTTATCTTTAAATTATTATTTAAATAGATATCGGTAGCTGTTTCAGTCGAGGGAGACTGAAATTATATTATACAGACTCTTTCCATAGTTTGATATTTTTTGAAAAATCTTCGCCTAAAGACCCGCAAAACTGTCTCCGTCAACGATTTTGACACGTCGATCAATTTTTCCGGATGAATTTTCTTTGTCGATTCAAATAAATACAATTGCCACAAATAGGACAATCACTCTTTTTCTGATTCTTTCGGTTATTTCAAGTCTTCTTTGCACAACGTCCACGCACGCATCGTGTTCCAACGTCACGACTGCCACTGATTTCCATCCCAAGACGAGATCTTCTCGTTTTCGATCAATCCACGAATTTTCGATTTCGATCCACCGTCGAATCTGATCTACGTAGAATTTTTCCACGATTTTGAGTGGAATGCCCCCAGATATGCGCTGTCGTATTATTATTAATTGTCGGTGCGATACGGTGCGGGTCGTCGATCTAAATTATAGTAAACGTCACACAAAGTGGCGAAGGTCGTCGTTGATAATACCCGCTATCATCGAAGAAGAGAACCGTAGTAATTGTTGCTCGGTTGGCATATCTGTATCGCAAAGTCTACATATTTTTTGTCTACAATGTAATCTACTCCACGATAAACAAAATAAAGTTAGCAGCGGACGAAGCAACACGAAAGAAATTGTTCGCGATATGTCTGTATTTTCCATCGACGCGATAGCACGGATTTTACGAAACGAGTACGTTTCCATTTACGGGTACTTGCAGTTGCATAACGATCGCGACACTCGATTCAAGTATGCGTGACACTTGTAAACAGACGTTCCGTCAATGGGAGATAAGAAGGCCTGTTTAATTGTAAGATAAACGACTCGGACGCTTCTCGCTACAATTTTTCAGCTGATTATTTCCAACGTTGAGCGTAAATTCGGAACGATTGGGGACTCTCCCTATTGGGATGGAAATCAGTGGCAGTCGTGACACTGGTGGAACACGATGCGTGCGTGGACGTTGTGCAAAGAAGACTTGAAACAACCGAAAGAATCAGAAAAAGAGTGCTTGTCCTATTTGTGGTAATTGTATTTATTTGAATCGACGAAGAAGATTCATCCGGAAAAATTGATCGACGCGTCGAAATCGTTGACGGAGACAGTTTTGCGTGTTCGATTAATTCTCGAAGCACACCGCCGCGACGCGACGGGTTAATTAACATGCGAGAATCGCGCGGCTGTGGCAAAATGGAATTTTCCGTGGAATTTTCGTAGACAAGGGAATCCAAAGCGTGACAGTGGCTCGTTGAAAAAGTTGAGCCAGGGTTTCCCCCCGGCCCGTTATTTATTGTTCAGGTCGATGAGTGTCATTTAAAATTTCGATATAAATTAATTTAAGGGGGTAAAGGGGTTTCGCCGGGGGTGGCGCAGCGGGGCGGGATGTAATGGCTCGGAAAATGAAGTTCTTGTAGCCTGGCTGAGGGGGAATCTCACCCCGTCTATTTCACTCTTCCGCTGTTACCCTTAGCCTCTTCCGCCGCTGCGGCCAGGAACCTTCCCTCTCCTCTCCTCGCCTCTCCTTTCCTCCCTTTCTACAAATATCTCGAAAACTAGAACCGACCGCCATACGTATAGACAAAAGTCGCCGAAAATGATGTTTGCGATATCTTTCTCAAAGCCAAGAAATTTTTGTCCAAGGATGTTTAACAAGGATGTTTAAGAAGGATGTTTAAGAAGGATGTTTAAGAAGGATGTTTAACAAGGATGTTAAACTATCCAAGGTGGCAGCACTGGCTCCGGTCCACTTCTCTTCGAGGAAGAAGCATCTCGTACGGGTTTCCGTTCGATCGGGAGTTCCTGTCCTATCCTCCTCCCATCTAATCCTTCCTCGACTCTTTCCCGCGTTCTTTCCTCGTCCCTGTTTGTCCTCGCCGCGAGGAGACGCAACGTTGCCCTGTGAAATATCCTCTCACCTTTCCCCCGGTCCCCGTGAATGCTCAGCCACTCCGCTTCGCTATTATCTTAAGTAAACAGGCTACCTGCGCGCGACGGAATTCCAGATAAAGTCACATGTTATCAAAATCCCGGAGGCTGCCTTCAGCGAGCTGCGTTTGCACCGCGTCGCGCCGGGGGAATCCCAGCCTCGTTAATTCCGTTAAGTCGAGGCCTTACGTTGATACCAACCGGAAGACGGAACAGTCGCGCCCGATTGCGAGAAGGGCTTCCTACTTGACGCGAGTTTTTCGGTCGGCTCGCTTTTTACGTTCCTTCTCGATCTCGGTACTAGGCGATACTAGGTACTAGGTAAAACTCGCGTAGGTAAAATTATGATTTCAACGTCGGTACGCGAGGAAAGTAAACGACCAGGTTAGAGCTCGACAGAAATTTTGTCGAATTCTCGGAAAACCGAATTCAAATTCAGAGTCCGAACCATTTATTTCAAACTTTTTTTTAATCGCTCGATTATTAGCAATTTTTATCGTTTCGTTATCAATTATTATCAGAGGTTATACTAGGGTGCCTAGCTCT
>NW_026532317.1:0-3993 GCF_026283585.1 Hylaeus volcanicus | reverse complement strand
TCTGTTTACTATGGATCGGAACAATCGGGAGTTAACGCGTAGGTCGAGGGATGAATTATTAACAGTGGTTTTATTAACATTTTTAGGGAGCAACTGTCGCAACAACGAATCCTTAAAGAGCTAGTATTTCACGTGAATATTCTAGAAATCTGTAATTGTGAATTGACCTTACGAAAAGAATAGATATATATATATTGTTTGCAATTAAGGATAGAATTTCTTGTCCACGTCAGACTAGGAGATTAGATCCAAAAGCCGGATCAAGAATTCGAAGAATGAGGCGAAACACTGTTAAAGGAAGTGTAGATTTTCCTATGGAATTAGAAAGAGAAGATCTGGTAACGCAAGAATTCGATAAGCGTCGAGCGCGTAGTGATTAAACCGCCGCGCCGTGGGGTAGCAATGGATTCGAAGGTACGCGCGAGACGAGTAGAACAAGAAAACCAGGCCAACAAATTCACACCAACAAATTCACACCGACAAACAGATCGAGGCGCTCTTTTGCGACTAAATCGACGCGATGGATTCAACAGATCATTTTTTTTAAATGAAACCACCTAATACTTTTATCCACGACAAGGTAGCGTTTATTTGGACAAATAATTCTACAGACCCTTTTAAATTTGAGGTTGCGTTACAATTATAATTATATCGTACCCTATTGTACGATACAGTTCTATTAAAATTCCAAGAATTTCGTCATCCCCTTCGATCACCGATTCGAATAAGTATCGTTACTTAGAATTACGTTTATTCAAAGAACGATTCGTTGGCCGCGATGAATTTACGTCCATAGTTTGGCCGAATAGTTCGACTATAGAATTTACCAGTAACTCGCCTTCTAGGAACGCTTCCCCTTATCCACTTGGCGTTCAAGAAGTCGTCAAGTACGAGCTAAATACTATAGTCTCGAGAATGAAATTTCGTATCAGAGAATGTCAGGTAGCATTACGTATCGTAATTCTCTCGCCTTTCTCGAGCCTCTTGAAAGCGCTCTTTGACGAAAGACATGACCCTTGGTTAATTTCGTTTCCGCGCGAAGGGGTGGGAAAAGGGAGGATCGTTTCGGGGGACGAAACAATCGAAGAGCAAAAGAAATGATTAACCCTTAAATGGACAACGTTGTTTTTAAACAACATACTAAACGTCACAGATAAAATTGACCTTCTTTTAACTTTTTGTTAATTTTGACTAGTTTTTATTTCTGAACGAATTTTGTACTTTTCTTAATGTTGGCACTATCCAATATTTTTACGCATCGAAAATAAGTTAATGTCAAATGTCACGTTGAAGAAAACTTTGAAAACGTGAAAAATCGTCCATTCAAGGGTTAAATTTACTAAACTTTATTCTGGGAGAAAATTACTTTGAAGATTTCTCGAGTACACTTGAGCTTCGCCTTAGTTCTTGTTCAGAAACGTTGTCAATGGATCTATAGAATTCGTCCAAATCTAATTTTTATTAACCCTTAAATGGACAATGTTGTTTTTAAACAACCATACTAAACGTCACAGATAAAATTGACCTTCTTTTAACTTTTTGTTAATTTTGACTAGTTTTTATTTCTGAACGAATTTTGTACTTTTTTTAATTTTGGCACTATCCAATATTTTTACGCATCGAAAATAAGTTAATGTCAAATGTCACTTTGAAGAAAACTTTGAAAACGTGAAACAAAAATCGTCCATTTAAGGGTTAAACGCATTCGTAGTTTTATTTTTACGCGATAAGAATATATAATATGTAATTATAATTCACAAACTATTAAGTACGAATCCGTGGGAATTGGATGAATGGAATAGAACTTGTAAATATGAATAGGAGCTGATGAAACACTTCCACTGTTAATATTAAGTAATGGTTTGATTTCCGAATTGTTCAGGTCAGTCGTGAGATTAAACGTTCGACACTGTTTAAAACGGCAGTGGCGGCGTCTCGAGCGGGGGTGCTACACTCGAGCGACTCATAAGTATTCTCAGAGTGTCTAAGCACGCCACGGGAAACCAAGAATCGCCGGTATGTAGCTTTCCGTGTCCCTGTGTAGCTGCTACAATCAGAGTGGCACGCGGCCTCATACCTTCGACCATGTACTCGTAGCATCCGCGTTGGAACTAACCCAGAACACCAACTCCACGGTCAGGCAGTTCAGTGATTTCCAACAACGCATTCCCACCTCTCACACTGCTCACCGTTTCTTAATATTTCACTCTTGGTTCGAACACTCTTGGTTCGAACACTGTTGGTTCGATTACCGACTCCGATGAATAATTCATTAACCCGTGAATGAATTCGTAAAATTCATACGAAAATATTTGTCTGTTCTCCCTGGATAGTACTGTCGGTCAAAAAGATCAATTTGTTTGAGCCAAGTTACCGTTTTAACACGGATCTGGCTCTAAACAACGTCCTAGACCATACCGCGACATTTGTAGTTTCCTGTACACACTGCAAATCTCCAATCCAATCTGAGATCTACGCCAAGACAGAACCCGAACAACGATTTCTCAACACTCCGACGTTCAAGAATGGATTCCTCCTTCGTTTCACCGTCTCGTTGTTCTCTAGGAATATGTGTTTGAAGGATTTCCAATAGGATTTCCACGAGAGAGCCCGGCACACTCGCAAAGAATTATTGATACACGAAGAATCGCACAAGGACAATTTACAATAATTTTTAGATGAAAATTAAAACGAAAATGAACATTGAAAAGGCTGGCACCTTTCATCTCGAATCGAAATCGGGCTGTTTCCTATTTTTCTACAAAGTTATTCCTAATTGGCTGTTCAATTCCAAAAGACCATAAAGATATACGCCAAGATCAAAAAAGTCCAATTTTTCTTCCTATTTATTCTGGTCGTGTCAGTTTGAAACGTTCTCCAAAAATGTTGTCTCGTTTAGAGAATCGATCGATTCAACGATCAAACAGTCGAACCGTAACAACTAACGGATAGCTCCGGATTAAAAGTGTAAATTATTGATGTCGGAGGTTAATTATCAGCGTAATTGCGTCATGTCCGGCTCCATGTATTGCTCGGGGAATCGATTTACCGCGAGGTAAAATCGCGTTTGTTTTATTTCCACGGGCATCGTCAAGACCAAAATATTTTTCCGTTCCACGGTTCGTGTTCCCTGCAGGCCACAAAGTCGATACCGAAGGAAAACAATTTGTCAACGGGACGTTTCCGCCGTGATACCCGAGCTTTCCCTCGGACTTTTCCGACTTGTCGTTACTTGTAAGAGCGCACGATAATTTAATATTATGAGACTCGATCGCGCGATAAACACTCTCAGCGTGGCTCCAAACGCGATATTTACAGCCACACGCGCTCATAAACGCTCCCAGAACATGAATTATCGGCCGTATGGAATATTTACAATTCAACAAAGAAATCTATTCTTTAACCCAGAGGAAAGATTCTCCCTTAAAGAAACGTAGGGCAACGTCGAAACATTTGGCGATAAAATAAATACAAACGCTACGTTTCTCCCTTTTTTACAAACGCCCAAAGAAAGTTCCGACGCGATCTCTGGCATTTCCACAGGTGAACCTCCTATCGGGATCTCCCGCGAACAATCTATTTTAGCAAATACCATCGGGTGAATCCAAAGTCCACATATCGTTCCACGGTTAAATACACATCCTATCATGGCATTGTACCAGGAGCAGTGGAAACTGCGAGCTAATACCGCTATCGAGCCAATCAACCATCCCGCGGAGCTATCTGTCTTTGTCAACAGATAGCGATGTTGATTATAATCGTCGAGTCCTGGCCATTAGTTTCATCGCTTCTTTTACCCATAAATATACGTTTCGTACACCTTTAGATACCTCGAATAAATGCCGTCTAATTTTTCAACGCCGACAAATTCACGAATTCCGATTCATTTTCGTTACTGTACAAGTTTTATCGGAAACGAATTAAAATATGTAAGCCAGTGAGTGAGTGAGTGAGTGAGTGAGTGAGTGAGTGAGTGAGTGAGTGAGTGAGTGA
>NW_026532316.1:1036-2680 GCF_026283585.1 Hylaeus volcanicus | reverse complement strand
GATTGATCCTCACTGCATGAAGGAGCTTTGGAGGTATGGATATTGCATCGCAGAGTAGAGTGAAATATGTAATACAAATTAAATAATAGGAGGTAACCTAATAAAGAAAATACAATGATGTCTCTTAATTCTAGGTCAAAGGATTCAAGTGGTTCAAAGGAAGTAGGGATAAGGGAAGGAATTGTGAGGTTGTCAAAGGAGATGTTATACATTTTTATATGACTAGGTGTATGATTAATTACAATAATTTCTGAATCAATTTGCTTAATCCTAGGATTACTACATTCTAACAATGTTTCATTTTGATCTAGTTCTATAAGGGCAGTATCAGGTAAATATATGGGATTAGAAATGGTATTTAAGTGAACTACACTAAGCTTAAAACTAAGATACATTTCAATGTTATCATAGTATTTAACAAAAGGCGTAGGAAGAATAGATGTAGTAGTACAATTTTCCGTAACGCCTTGAAATATATTATGAATACAAGGGTGACAAGTTTGTTGTATATTGCTGCAAAAATAATTGTTTAATATTAGTGAGCAATTGGCTGTGTAGTATGTGATATTACTAGTTAATATAAAGTTGTAAGGTGCTAATGTTGTGTATGTATTATGGTTATGTTCAATAGGCACTGGAAATAAATAATATGTGTTATATGTTTTAGATTTAAGTGGTAATGATATGAAGATATGTAATAGTCCTTCCTTAATAGCGCATCTCAAGGTACTGGTCATCCAGAGGACTTCGGTTTCATAGGAAATGAATGAAACATTATAAATGGTTTGAAGGTTTAACTGACTGAAAATGGAGGAATGGACAATCCCATTCTTGCAGAATTCAAGGGTTTTTTCGATATCAGACACTCTTATGTATATATAGTTAAGGGTGGCATATAATTCATTAAAGTGTAGCGCCAGTTCGTCATTGTCTAATGAATTAAGTACGGTTTTGATTCGTTCATTGTTTGTGTTGAGGGTTCGTATGTCATTTTGCATGGTTGTGATAAGTGCGGTGCTGGATTGTGCTTGGTGTTCGATGTTATGCTCGATGTGATATTCGTTTCTCTCTAGTTCGTTTAGCAGTTTGTCATATTTTTCTTTGTCTGTCGCGTCCATGTTTCCTGTTAGCCAGTTAATAGCTGAACCTAATCCATTAAATAAGCCTCGTTTAACACGTGAATGGGTGTTTTCGTGAGCGTTGTAGAGGAGGTGTAATTTAGTTTTTGTTAGTGTTAATAATTTTTTTGTGACTAAGTAAGTATTGAGGGATTTGAATTTAGGAAGTACTTGTTCTGTCTCAGTAAGTTCAGAATAAAGATTTGTGAAGTTGATATAGTATGTTAGTGTGTAGAATTTATCTAGTGCGTATGCGGTAGGTAATTTGATTGGAGTTATTCCAGGTGTGCTATGAAGGTCCGTCACTTTGTAAGTAGCTACTGTCGTCACCACCAGGACAGGTGTCAGGAGCTGGAGCAATGTTTTCATCTGAAACAAAACGATCACATACGTCACGTTTTTGCTTCGTGTAAGTTTTCCTGGGGCGTTGAATATTGTCTTTGTGGACTTTAAGTGGCCTGTTTTTGTCAAGGTATTTAACGACTGGCTTGTAGGGGTTTTGTGATTTAAGTCGGACAGGGGCTTT
>NW_026532316.1:588-936 GCF_026283585.1 Hylaeus volcanicus | reverse complement strand
TGTCGCGAGTCTAAGGCGATGTTGTAGTGTTCCTGAAGGCTGTTTTTCTTTTGTTATACGTAAGAGTTCAATGAGTGTGGAGTGGTTTCTGTTGGCTAGGCCTAGAGAATTGGGATGCCGAGGTGTAGTGTAGTAGGCCTCGATGCCTTGTGACTCTAAGAAGTTCTCTATGAGGCCATTTTTGTACTCCCGCCCATTGTCCATTTTGATGCGGATAGGGGCCGGATAGAGTTCAAGGTACTCGGTGAATATATTCATTATAGCTGTAGCGTTTAGGGTAGGAGTTAGTCGTGCGAAGAGCTTTTTCGAAAATGTATCTATGAGTGTAACTATATATTTCTGTTCATA
>NW_026532316.1:0-488 GCF_026283585.1 Hylaeus volcanicus | reverse complement strand
GATGTCACACTTGTTTACATAAGTCATTATTTTGTCTTTCATCCGTGGAAAGTAGTAAAGTCGTTTCAGTTTCATGTAAGTTTCCAGTCCTCCGCGGTGGCAGGTTTTTCCTATGTGGTATGAATCAATAAGTTCGTCTTGTTCGTGGTCTGTGAGGACGTCAATGCATTTCTTTTTGTAACGTTTTATTTTTACTGTCGGAAATTTGTCTTGTATGATGGTGGAAAATTTTTCAAATAGTTTGTCATATTCGATCTTCATGGTTTCGGATGTTGGTTCGCAGTAGATTCCGTACACGGTGTTGGGTTTAAGTATTTGTAAAAGTATGTCATCTAAGTCTTCCTTCCAAGGGTAAGCTGTCTCGATGAGATATCTGTTTTTATTAAAGGGTTTGTGTAATTGTATTTCGTTACTACCGCGTTCTATAAAAATTTGGTTTTTCTCAATGTTGACCGGTTTCCATTCATCATCTACAATCCAGACTTGCT
>NW_026532315.1:884-1171 GCF_026283585.1 Hylaeus volcanicus | reverse complement strand
GTCTTCGGGAATGTTGTAGAACTCAATCTGTTCTACAACTTTGCTCAAGACAAATATCTCTTATCTCTTATCAGTTCTGTAAAAAATGATATGGAAAATCTCGCGTTTTTCGCATTTTTGGCGGTTTTTCGCGGAACTGATAAGAGATAACGGAATAGTGTTTGCAAGAATATTTTAGTACTTGACATGCTCTATAACTTTGCTCAAGACACAAATCGTTTATCTCTTATCACACTCTAGTTTTCATACAAAAATGCACTTGGGGCACTCAGGCACCTGGCGGTTTT
>NW_026532315.1:387-784 GCF_026283585.1 Hylaeus volcanicus | reverse complement strand
TATTTTTCGCGGTCATCTGCGGTTTTTCGCGTATTTTGCGCAACTGATAAGAGATAAGAGATATCTGTCTGGGACAAAATTGTAGAGCGGGACAAGTACTACAATATTTTTGAAGATTTTATCTCCTTATCTCTTATCAATTATGCGGAAAACCGCGAAAAACGCGATTTTTATGTTATCATTTTTCGCGTAACTGATAAGAGATAACAAGTTAAAGTCTTCGGGAATGTTGTAGAACTCAACCTGTTCTACAACTTTGCTGAAGACAGATATCTCTTATCTCTTATCAGTCCATTAAAAAATTAGATACAAAAAATACGCGTCTTCCGCGTTTTTTGCATATTTCGCGGAACTGATAAGAGATAACGGAATAGTGTTTGTAGAAATATTGTAGTAC
>NW_026532315.1:0-287 GCF_026283585.1 Hylaeus volcanicus | reverse complement strand
GTCTTCGGGAATGTTGTAGAACTCAATCTGTTCTACAACTTTGCTCAAGACAAATATCTCTTATCTCTTATCAGTTCTGTAAAAAATGATATGGAAAATCTCGCGTTTTTCGCATTTTTGGCGGTTTTTCGCGGAACTGATAAGAGATAACGGAATAGTGTTTGCAAGAATATTTTAGTACTTGACATGCTCTATAACTTTGCTCAAGACACAAATCGTTTATCTCTTATCACACTCTAGTTTTCATACAAAAATGCACTTGGGGCACTCAGGCACCTGGCGGTTTT
>NW_026532314.1:750-1012 GCF_026283585.1 Hylaeus volcanicus | reverse complement strand
CGGACGTAAATCTGCTTGGAAAATTATATCTCAACAAAACATGTTCCAGTAAGCATTCGGCTGTTGTTTTCGCCGTTGTATCCTTTGTTGCAACTGCAACCAGCATCTGTGTCAGATCACATGTTGCCGTGAAAATATATTTATGTCCCTCTTCGCTTTCATTGGGCATTGGTCCTACAAAATCTACGAAGGTATGATCGAACAACGTATCACCAATTGATGTAATCTGCATTGGTGTTTTCGTATTTTTATTTACTTTAGT
>NW_026532314.1:362-650 GCF_026283585.1 Hylaeus volcanicus | reverse complement strand
GCCACCTCTTTCACATAGTCTTCGTAAGTGTCCGGTAGTCGTTGACCACCTTTTTTGAATCTACGCGGCAATTTTGTGATAAATCCATGAGCTAGCATGTGTGGCGCATAGTTAGTCGTACTGTGTACGCTGTTATTATACGCAAATGTTGCATATTTGAGATATTTATGCCAGTTTTTATCATTCTTTTGCACGTAAGCGCGAAGATACGCATTCAAAGATCTGTGTTTTCTTTCAACTTTGTTGGCTTGTGGTCTATAGGGCGTGGTGAAACGTTTTTTAATTTCA
>NW_026532314.1:0-262 GCF_026283585.1 Hylaeus volcanicus | reverse complement strand
CGGACGTAAATCTGCTTGGAAAATTATATCTCAACAAAACATGTTCCAGTAAGCATTCGGCTGTTGTTTTCGCCGTTGTATCCTTTGTTGCAACTGCAACCAGCATCTGTGTCAGATCACATGTTGCCGTGAAAATATATTTATGTCCCTCTTCGCTTTCATTGGGCATTGGTCCTACAAAATCTACGAAGGTATGATCGAACAACGTATCACCAATTGATGTAATCTGCATTGGTGTTTTCGTATTTTTATTTACTTTAGT
>NW_026532313.1:934-1253 GCF_026283585.1 Hylaeus volcanicus | reverse complement strand
CCAATTCTATCATACCACTTCTACACAAATTCTACACGTTTTCTAAACAAATTCTACACCAATTCCACACAAACTCTACACAAACTCTACAAAAATTCTACCTCAATTCTACACCAAATCTACACAAACTCTACACCAATTCTACTACATCAATTTTACACCAATTTCACAAAAATTCTATACAAATTCTACACCAATTCCACACAAACTCTACACAAACTCTACACAAATACTACACCAATTCTACACCAATTCCACGCCAATTCTACAACATCAATTCTACACCAAATCCACATAAACTCTAAACAAATTCTACCCC
>NW_026532313.1:419-834 GCF_026283585.1 Hylaeus volcanicus | reverse complement strand
ACACATATATAACCTCAGTTCTACCTCAATTCTACACCAATTCTACATAAACTTTACACAAATTCTACCCCGATTGTACACCAATTGTACACCAATTCTATCATACCACTTCTAAGACAAATTCTACACGTTTTCTAAACAAATTCTACACCAATTCCACGCAAACTCTACACAAACTCTACACAAATACTACACCAATTCTACACCAATTCCACGCCAATTCTACAACATCAATTCTACACCAAATCCACATAAACTCTAAACAAATTCTACCCCGATTGTACACCAATTGTACACCAATTCTATCACACCACATCTACAAAAATTCTACACGTTTTCTAAACAAATTCTACACCAATTCCACGCCAACTCTACATCAATTTCACAGAAATTCTACACCAATTCTACACAAATT
>NW_026532313.1:0-319 GCF_026283585.1 Hylaeus volcanicus | reverse complement strand
CCAATTCTATCATACCACTTCTACACAAATTCTACACGTTTTCTAAACAAATTCTACACCAATTCCACACAAACTCTACACAAACTCTACAAAAATTCTACCTCAATTCTACACCAAATCTACACAAACTCTACACCAATTCTACTACATCAATTTTACACCAATTTCACAAAAATTCTATACAAATTCTACACCAATTCCACACAAACTCTACACAAACTCTACACAAATACTACACCAATTCTACACCAATTCCACGCCAATTCTACAACATCAATTCTACACCAAATCCACATAAACTCTAAACAAATTCTACCCC
>NW_026532312.1:756-1051 GCF_026283585.1 Hylaeus volcanicus | reverse complement strand
AGGGAGTCGATGGAGATGACTGAGATGACTAATGTGACTTAGGTGAGAGTAAGAGTGAGGTGAGAGGGAGGTGAGTGTGAGGTTCGAGTGAAGTGACAGTGAGGTGAGAGTGAGGTGAGAGTGACGTGAGAGTGAGGTGAGAGTGAGGTGAGAGAGTCGATGGAGATGACTGAGATGACTAATGTGACTGAGGTGAGGTGAGAGTGAGGTAGTAGGGAGGTGAGAGTGAGGTGAGAGTAAGGTTCGTGTGAGGTGAGAGTGATGTGAGATTTAGGTGAGAGTGAGGTGAGAGTGA
>NW_026532312.1:395-656 GCF_026283585.1 Hylaeus volcanicus | reverse complement strand
TGAGGTGACAGTGAGGTGAGAGTGAGGTGAGAGTGACGTGAGAGTGAGGTGAGACTGAGGTGAGAGTGAGCTGAGAGTGAGGTGAGAGTGAGGTGAGAGTGAGGTGAGAGTGAGGTGGAAGTGAGGTGAGAGTGAGGTGAGAGTGAAGTGAGAATGAGGTGAGAGTGAGGTGAGGAAGTCGATGGAGATGACTGAGATGACTAATGTGACTGATGTGAGGTGAGAGTGAGGTAGTAGGGAGGTGAGAGTGAGGTGAGAGTA
>NW_026532312.1:0-295 GCF_026283585.1 Hylaeus volcanicus | reverse complement strand
AGGGAGTCGATGGAGATGACTGAGATGACTAATGTGACTTAGGTGAGAGTAAGAGTGAGGTGAGAGGGAGGTGAGTGTGAGGTTCGAGTGAAGTGACAGTGAGGTGAGAGTGAGGTGAGAGTGACGTGAGAGTGAGGTGAGAGTGAGGTGAGAGAGTCGATGGAGATGACTGAGATGACTAATGTGACTGAGGTGAGGTGAGAGTGAGGTAGTAGGGAGGTGAGAGTGAGGTGAGAGTAAGGTTCGTGTGAGGTGAGAGTGATGTGAGATTTAGGTGAGAGTGAGGTGAGAGTGA
>NW_026532311.1:782-1104 GCF_026283585.1 Hylaeus volcanicus | reverse complement strand
TCACCTTACTCTCACCTCACCCTCACCTCACTCTCACCTCACTCTCATCTCACACTGACCTCACTCGAAGCTCACTCGAACCGCACTCGAACCTCACTCAACCCTTACTTGAACCTCACTCGAACCTCACTCTCACCTTACACTAACCAAACACTGACCTCACTCGAACCTCACTCGAACCTCACTCGAACCTCACTCAAACCTCACTCTCACCTCACGCTCACCTCACACTGACCTCACACTGACCTCACTCGAACCTCACTCGAACCTCACTTTAACATCACTCTCACCTCACCCTCACCTCACTCTCACCTCACTCGAA
>NW_026532311.1:422-682 GCF_026283585.1 Hylaeus volcanicus | reverse complement strand
ACCTCACTCGAACCTCACTCTCACCTTACACTAACCAAACACTGACCTCACTCGAACCTCACTCGAACCTCACTCTCACCTTACTCTCAACTTACTCTTACCTCACACTGACCTCACTCGAACCTGACTCGAACCTCACTCGAACCTCACTCTCACCTTACTCTCACCTCACTCTCACCTAACTCTCACCTCACTTTCACCTCACTCGAACCTCACTCTCACCTCACACTAACCAAACACTGACCTCACTCGAACCTCAC
>NW_026532311.1:0-322 GCF_026283585.1 Hylaeus volcanicus | reverse complement strand
TCACCTTACTCTCACCTCACCCTCACCTCACTCTCACCTCACTCTCATCTCACACTGACCTCACTCGAAGCTCACTCGAACCGCACTCGAACCTCACTCAACCCTTACTTGAACCTCACTCGAACCTCACTCTCACCTTACACTAACCAAACACTGACCTCACTCGAACCTCACTCGAACCTCACTCGAACCTCACTCAAACCTCACTCTCACCTCACGCTCACCTCACACTGACCTCACACTGACCTCACTCGAACCTCACTCGAACCTCACTTTAACATCACTCTCACCTCACCCTCACCTCACTCTCACCTCACTCGAA
>NW_026532310.1:960-1315 GCF_026283585.1 Hylaeus volcanicus | reverse complement strand
ACTTCTACATCTACTTCTACATCTTCTTTACATTTACTCTACATCTACTTCTACATCTTCTCTACATCTGCTTCTACATCTAATTCTACATCTACTTTCACATCTAGATCTACATCTATTTCTACATCTAATTCTACATCTAGTTTCACATCTAGATCTACATCTACTCCTATATCTGCCTTACATCTGCGCTATATCTGCTCTACATCTGCTCTACATCTACTTCTACATTAGCTCTACATCTACTCTACATCTGCTCTACATCTGCTCTACATCTGCTCTACATCTACTTCTACATCTAGGTCTACATCTGTTCTACATCTGCTCTACATCTACTTCTACATCTACTTCTACA
>NW_026532310.1:607-860 GCF_026283585.1 Hylaeus volcanicus | reverse complement strand
CTACATCTGCTCTACATCTGCTCTACAGATGCTCTAAATCTACTTCTATATCTACTTCTACGTCTTCTCTACATTTGCTCTACATCTAATCTACATCTACTTCTACATCTACTTCTACATCTAGTTCTACATCTACTTCTACACCTGCTCTACATATGCTCTAAATCTACTTCTACATTTACTTCTACATCTTCTTTACATTTACTCTACATCTACTTCTACATCTTCTCTACATCTACTTCTACATCTAATT
>NW_026532310.1:0-507 GCF_026283585.1 Hylaeus volcanicus | reverse complement strand
CTACATCTACTTCTACATCTTCTCTACATCTACTTCTACATCTAATTTTACATCTACTTATACATCTAGTTCTTTATCTACTTCTACATCTACTTCTACATCTACTTCTACATCTTCTCTACATCTACGTCTGCATCTAATTCTACATCTACTTTCACATCTAGATCTACATCTACTCCTATATCGGCCTTACATCTGCTCTAAATCAACTCCTACATCTACTCTACATCTAATTCTTCATCTACTTCTACTTCTTCCCCATCTACTTCTACATCTTCTCTACATCTACTTCTACATCTAACTCTACATCTACTTTCACATCTACTTCTTCATCTACTTGTACATCTGCTCTACATCTGCCCTACATCTGCTCTACATCTGCTCTACATCTGCTATACATCTGCTCTACATCTACTTCTACATCTAGTTCTACATCTGTTCTACATCTGCTCTACATCTGCTCTACATCTGCTCTACATGTACTTCTACATCTAGTTCTACATCTGT
>NW_026532309.1:1271-1401 GCF_026283585.1 Hylaeus volcanicus | reverse complement strand
AATCGGAAGAAGTATCATTGGAACACGAGCAGAGCGTCTGGTCACAGCCGAATCAAGCATTGGAATTTGTCTGTGGGCGATATTTCAGGTTTTACGGGTTGTTCAAGGTAGAAAGCAATACGCCGCTGGT
>NW_026532309.1:404-1171 GCF_026283585.1 Hylaeus volcanicus | reverse complement strand
ATGCCGCTGGTACTTGGAAATATAACGAGTCTCTTCGCGCACGGCGGACCAATACGTCTCGAGGAACTTTTTCACTTTCCCGTGAATCTAGCACGTCGACATTGACAATAAACATACAGAATATTCTCAAACTAGCTTAGCCTAACACAATCTACCGCCGAAATTGGACCATCGTCGATTTTGACCGGCGGACCAATACGACTCGCCGAAATTTCGTTATTTTCGGAATCGAATAACACCCGAATCGGAAGAAGTATCATTGGAACAAGAGCAGAGAGACTGGTCACAGCTGAATCAAGCATTGGAATTTATCTGTGGACGATATTTCAGCTTTTTCGGGTTGTTCAAGGTAGAGAGCAATACGCCGCTGGTACCTGGAAATATAACGAGTCTCTCCGCGCACGGCGGACCAATACGTCTCGAGAAACTTTTTCACTTTCCCGTGAATCTAGCACGTCGACGCTGACAATAAACATACAGAATATCCTCAAACTAACTTAGCCCTACACAATCTACCGTTGAAATTCACCATCGTCGATTTTGAGTGGCGGACCAGTACGAATCGCCGAAATTTCGTTATTTTCGGAATCGTATAACACCCGTATCGGTAGAAGTATCATTGGAACAAGAGCAGAGCGTCTGGTCACAGCTGAATCAAGCATTGGAATTTGCCTGCGGAAGATATTTCAGCATTTACGGGTTGTTCAATGTAGAAAGCATTACGCCGCTGGTACTTGGAAATATAACGAGTCTCTTCGCGCACGGCG
>NW_026532309.1:0-394 GCF_026283585.1 Hylaeus volcanicus | reverse complement strand
GAGCAGAGCGTCTGTTCACAGCTGACTCGAGCATTGGAATTTGTCTGCGGAAGATATTTCAGCATTTACGGGTTGTTCAATGTAGAAAGCATTACGCCGCTGGTACTTGGAAATATAACGAGTCTCTTCGCGCACGGCGTACCAATACGTCTCGAGGAACTTTTTCACTTTCCCGTGAATCTAGCACGTCGACGCTCACAATAAACATACAGAATATCCTCAAACTAACTTAGCCTAACACAATCTACCGTTGAATTTCGACCATTGTCGATTTTGACTGGCGTGCCAATACGAATCGCCGAAATTTCGTTATTTTCGGAATCGAATAACACCCGAATCGGTAGAAGAGTCATTGGACCAAGAGCAGAGCGTCTGGTCATAGCTGAATCAAGCA
>NW_026532308.1:872-1268 GCF_026283585.1 Hylaeus volcanicus | reverse complement strand
CCAATTCTACTACAGCAATTTAAAAACAATACTACACCAATTCTACTTCACCAATTCTACACCAATTCTACTACACTAATTCTACACCAATTCTACATGAATTCTACTACACCAATTCTACACCAGTTCTACACCAATTTTACTACACTAATTCTACACCAATTCTACACCAATTCTACTACACCAATTCTACACCAATTTAACTACAATAATTCTACACCAATTCTACACCAATTCTACTACACCAATTCTACAGCAATTCCACACCAATTCTACACCAATTCTACTTCACCAATTCTACACCAAATCTACTACACCAATTCAACAACAATACTACACCAATTCTGCTTGACCAATTCTACACCAAATCTACTACACCAATTCAACAACAATACG
>NW_026532308.1:496-772 GCF_026283585.1 Hylaeus volcanicus | reverse complement strand
CACCAATTCTACTTCACCAATTCTACACCAAATCTACTACACCAATTCAACAACACAACTACACCACTTCTACACCAATTCTGAACCAATTCTACACCAATTCTACTACACCAATTCTACACCAATTTTACACCAATTCTAAACCAATTCTACACTAATTCTACTACACATATTATACACCAATTCTACACCAATCCTACACCAATTCTACACCAATTCTACTACACCAATTCTACACCAGTTTTACTACACCAATCCTACTACACCAATTCTGCA
>NW_026532308.1:0-396 GCF_026283585.1 Hylaeus volcanicus | reverse complement strand
CCAATTCTACTACAGCAATTTAAAAACAATACTACACCAATTCTACTTCACCAATTCTACACCAATTCTACTACACTAATTCTACACCAATTCTACATGAATTCTACTACACCAATTCTACACCAGTTCTACACCAATTTTACTACACTAATTCTACACCAATTCTACACCAATTCTACTACACCAATTCTACACCAATTTAACTACAATAATTCTACACCAATTCTACACCAATTCTACTACACCAATTCTACAGCAATTCCACACCAATTCTACACCAATTCTACTTCACCAATTCTACACCAAATCTACTACACCAATTCAACAACAATACTACACCAATTCTGCTTGACCAATTCTACACCAAATCTACTACACCAATTCAACAACAATACG
>NW_026532307.1:999-1681 GCF_026283585.1 Hylaeus volcanicus | reverse complement strand
TAGCACATAGCTACATTCCACAAAGCTGGAGAGAAGCAAAGCTATGTATAATTCCAAAACCAGGTAAAGCTGCGTACAACGAGCCGAAGGCCTTCAGGCCAATCTGCTTGACCTCCTTCCTTATAAAAGCTATGGAAAAGATCATTGACAAACATATAAGGGAGGAAGCTCTTAAGCAGAGACCACTTCATGATCTCCAATTTGCCTATCAAACAGGCAAATCCTGCGAGACGGCTCTGCACTGCTTAGTTACAAAAATAGAAAGCTCCCTGGCAAGCAGTGAGACGTCCGTAGGTATTTTTGTTGACATTGAGGGAGCATTTGACAGCACACCAACAGAGGTCATAGTTAGAGCAGTAACTGAAAGAGGAATCTCAAATACAGTTACTAGATGGATCATAAATATGCTAAACACAAGGATAGTGACAGGAACCGTCACCGGAATCACTACAAGGATAAAAACCGGTGCAGGATGCCCCCAGGGAGGAGTCCTTTC
This sequence comes from Hylaeus volcanicus, assembly GCF_026283585.1. Classification (NCBI taxonomy): domain Eukaryota; kingdom Metazoa; phylum Arthropoda; class Insecta; order Hymenoptera; family Colletidae; genus Hylaeus; species Hylaeus volcanicus. Next base: position 1,185 of record NW_026532307.1, on the reverse strand, counting down.
AGCACTCATTATATACTCACTCATTAAAGATCTCAATGAAGCTGGTTTCTATGCACAGGGATACGCTGATGACATAGTCATTCTGGTGTCAGGCAAGTTCCTGCACACAATCAGCGACCTGACATCGACAGCCCTTGGACTAGTCAAGAGTTGGTGTAGGAATAATGGTCTAAGGCTGAACCCTCA
>NW_026532307.1:476-899 GCF_026283585.1 Hylaeus volcanicus | reverse complement strand
TCAAAAAGTCCGTCACGCAGGGGCTGCGTAAACTAAGCAGATTTCCCACTTGTATTACGGGCTCATAATTGTCAAACGAAAAATGGAAACAACTCTGTTAATCGTCATTCCACAAAAAAACGTATAGAAAACAAATTTAAGACATCATTGAAGTAAACTAGATTGATTCTATAACATTTTTCAAAATTCCGAATAATAACGGAGACATTCACGATTTTATATTTTGCCCCTCCTCTAAACCCCCTCTCCTCTTGGCCTCATTTTGTCCGTTAACAAACCATATCTTTCGACTGTGACTAAAAAGCCTAAATGCAAAGTTTGGTTTCATTACCTTAACTAGAGGCGGGGTTTCATATGGGGTAAAATTAAACCGGAAGTAATTCCTAAAAATGAGAATATCTCCGTTAATATTGATCCCACAGA
>NW_026532307.1:0-376 GCF_026283585.1 Hylaeus volcanicus | reverse complement strand
TCCTCTTGGCCTCATTTTGTCCATTAACAAACTATATCTTTCTAATGTGGCTAAAAGCTTAAATACTAAGTTTGGATACATTATCTTAACTAGAGGGGGGCTTTCATATGGGGTAAAATTAAACCGGAAGTAACTCCTAAAAAGGAGAATATCTCCGTTAATATTGATCCCACAGAAAAACTTATAGAATACAAATTAAAGAAAACATTAAAGTAAACAAGATTGATTCTATAACATTTTTCAAAAATCCGAATAATAACGGAGATATTCACGATTTTAAATTTTGCCCCTTCTCTAAACCCCCACTACTTTTGATCCGATTTTTCTCATTAACGAACTCGATCTTTCTTTTTTGATGAAAAGCTTAAATACGAAC
>NW_026532306.1:1044-2453 GCF_026283585.1 Hylaeus volcanicus | reverse complement strand
AAATGAAATTTAAGAAAGCAATACGCCGCTGGCAATTTGCAATAATATTTAAAAAAGCAATACGCCGCTGGCACTGTGAAAATAAAATTTAAGAAAGAATTACGTCGCTGGCACTTTGAAATAAAATTAAAGAAAGCATTACGACTCTGGCACTGTAAAATGAAATTTAAGAAAACAATACGCCGCTGGCAATTTGCAATAATATTTAAAAAAGCAATACGCCGCTGGCAATGTGCAATTAAATTTAAGAAAGCAATACGCCGCTGGCATTTTGAAATATAATTAAAGGTAGCATTACGCCGCTGGCACTGTGAAATGAAATTTGAGAAAGCAATACGCCGCTGGCATTTTGAAATAAAATAAAAGAAAGCATTACGTCTCTGGCACTGTGAAATGTAATTTAAGACTTCAATACGTCGCTGGCATTATGAAATAAAATTTAAGAAAGCATCATGTCGCTGGCACTTTGAAATAAAATTAGAGAAAGCATTACGTCTCTGGCACTGTGAAATGAAATTTAAGAAATCAATACGCCGCTGGCACACTGAAATAATAATTAAGAAAGCAATACGCCGCTGGTACTTTGAAATAAAATTTAAGAAAGCAATACGCCGCTGGTACTTTGAAATAAAATTTAAGAAAGCAATACGCTGCTGGCATTGTGAAAATAAAATTTAAGAAAGCATTACGCTGCTGGCATTGTGAAAATGAAATTTAAGAAAGCATTACGCCGCTGGCACATTGAAATAAAATTAAAGAAAGCAGTACGCCCCTGACACTGTGAAATGAAATTTAAGAAAACAATACGCAGCTGGCATTATGAAATAATATTTAAGAACGCAATACGCCGCTGGCACTTTGAAATAATATTTAAGAAAGCAATACGCCTCTGGCATTGTGAAAATTAAATTTAAGAAAGCATTACTCCGGTGGCACTTTGAAGTAAAATTAAAGCCAGCATTACGCTCCTGGCACTTTGAAATGAAATTTAAGAAAGCATTACTCCGCTGGAACTTTGAAGTAAAATTAAAGCAAGCATTACGCTCCTGGCACTTTGAAAGGAAATTTAAGAAAGCAATACGCCGCTGGCAATTTGCAATAATATTTAAAAAAGCAATACGCCGCTGGCAATGTGCAATTAAATTTAAGAAAGCAATACGCCGCTGGCATTTTGAAATATAATTAAAGAAAGCATTACGCCGCTGGCACTGTGAAATGAAATTTAAGAAAGCAATACGCCGCTGGCACACTGAAATAATATTTAAGAAAGCAATACGCCGCTGGCACATTGAAATAAAATTAAAGAAAGCATTACGCCCCTGACACTGTGAAATGAAATTTAAGAAAACAATACGCAGCTGGCATTATGAAATAATATTTAAGAACGCAATACGCCGCTGCACTTTGAA
>NW_026532306.1:559-944 GCF_026283585.1 Hylaeus volcanicus | reverse complement strand
GAAATAAAATTTAAGAAAGCAATACGCTGCTGGCATTGTGAAAATAAAATTTAAGAAAGCATTACGCCGCTGGCACATTGAAATAAAATTAAAGAAAGCATTACGCCCCTGACACTGTGAAATGAAAATTAAGAAAACAATACGCAGCTGGCATTATGAAATAATATTTAAGAACGCAATACGCCGCTGGCACTTTGAATTGATATTTAAGAAAGCAATACGCCTCTGGCAATGTGAAAATTAAATTTAAGAAAGCATTACTCCGCTGGCACTTTGAAGTAAAATTAAAGCCAGCATTACGCTCCTGGCACTTTGAAATGAAATTTAAGAAAACAATACGCCGCTGGCACATTGAAATAAAATTAAAGAAAGCATTACGCCCCTG
>NW_026532306.1:0-459 GCF_026283585.1 Hylaeus volcanicus | reverse complement strand
GAAATAATATTTAAGAAAGCAATACGCCTCTGGCATTGTGAAAATTAAATTTAAGAAAGCATTACTCCGCTGGAACTTTGAAGTAAAATTAAAGCAAGCATTACGCTCCTGGCACTTTGAAATGAAATTTAAGAAAGCAATACGCCGCTGGCACTTTGAAATAAAATTAAAGAAAGCATTACGTCTCTGGCACTGTGAAATGAAATTTAAGAAATCAATACGCCGCTGGCACACTGAAATAATATTTAAGAAAGCAATACGCCGCTGGTAGTTTGAAATAAAATTAAAGAAAGCAATACGCCGCTGGCAATTTGAAATAATATTTAAAAAAGCAATACGCCGCTGGCACTGTGCAATTAAATTTAAGAAAGCAATACGCCGCTGGCATTTTGAAAATAATATATAAGAAAGCAATACGCCGCTGGTACTTTGAAATAAACTTTAAGAAAGCAATACGCT
>NW_026532305.1:1639-3821 GCF_026283585.1 Hylaeus volcanicus | reverse complement strand
TGAAATAAAAATGAAGTAAGCAATACGACGCTGGCACTTTGAAATAGAATTTAGGAAAGCATTACGCCGCTGGCACTTTGAAATAGAATTTAGGAAAGCAATACGCCGCTGGCACTTTCAAATAAAATTTAGGAAAGCAATACGCCGCTGGCACTTTGAAATAGAATTTAGGAAAGCAATACGCCGCTGGCACTTTGAAATAGAATTTAGAAATGCAATACGCCGTTGGCACGTTGAAATAGAAGTTAGGAAAGCAATACGCCGCTGGCACTTTGAAATAGAATTTAGGAAAGCAATACGCCGCTTGCATTTTGAAATAAAAATTTAGTAAGCAATACACCGCTGGCACTTTGAAATAGAATTTAGAAATGCAGTACGGCGCTGGCACTTTCAAATAAAATTTAGGAAAGCAATACGCCGCTGGCACTTTCAAATACAATTTAGGAAAGCAATACGCCGCTGGCACTTTGAAATAGAATTTAGGAAAGCAATACGCCGCTGGCACTTTGAAATATAATTTAGAAATGCAATACGGCGCTGGCATTTTGAAATACAATTTAGGTAAGCACTACGCCGCTGGCACTTTGAAATAGAATTTAGGAAAGCAATACGCCGCTGGCACTTTGAAATAAAATTTAAGTAAGCACTACGCCGCTGGCACTTTGAAATAGAATTTAGGAGAGCTATGCGCCGCATGCCAGATAAAATAAAATGTAAGTAAGCTAAACGCCGCTGGCACTTTGACATAGAATTTAAGTAAGCAATTCGCCGCATGCAATTTGAAATAGAATTTAAGTAAGCAATACACCGCTGGTACTTTGAAATAGAATTTAGGAAAGCAATACACCGCTGGCACTTTGATATAAAACTTAAGTAAGCACTACGCCGCTGGCACTTTGATATAAAACTTAAGTAAGCACTACGCCGCTGGCACTTTGAAATAAAATTGAAGTAAGCATTACGCCGCTGGCATTTTGACATAAAATTTAAGTAAGCACTACGCCGCCGGCTCGTTGAAATAGAATTTAGGAAAGAAACACGCCGCATGCAAGTTGAAATAAAATTTAAGTAAGCACTACGCCGCTGGTACTTTGAAATACAATTTAGGAAAGCACTACGCCGCTGGCACAATGAAATAGAATTTAGGAAAGCAATACGCCGCTGGCATTTTGAAATAAAAATTAAGTAAGCAATACATCGCTGGTACTTTGAAATAGAATTTAGGAAAGCAATTGGCAGCTGGCATTTTGAAATAAAAATTAAGTAAGCAATACACCGCTGGCACTTTGATATAAAACTTAAGTAATCACTACGCCGCTGGCACTTTGAAATAAAATTGAAGTAAGCATTACGCCGCTGGCATTTTGAAATAAAATTTAAGTAAGCACTACGCCGCCGGCTCGTTGAAATAGATTTTAGGAAAGAAATACGCCGCATGCAAGTTGAAATAAAATTTAAGTAAGCAATACGCCGCCGGCTCGTTGAAATAGAATTTAGGAAAGTAATACGCCGCATACAAGTTGAAATAAAATTTTAGTAAGCATTACGCCGCTGGCATTTTAAAATAAAATTAAAGATAGCAATACACCGCTGGCACTTTGAAATAAAATTTAAGTAAGCAATACGCCGCTGGCACTGTGAAATACAATTTAGAAAAGCAATACGCCGTTGGCACTTTGAAATAGAATTTAGGAAAGCAATTCGCAGCTGGCATTTTGAAATAAAAATTAAGTAAGCAATACACCGCTGGCACTTTGAAATAAAAATTAAGAAATCATTACAGAGCTGGCACTTTGAAATAAATTTTAGAAATGCTATACGGCGCAGGCATTTTGAAATAGAATTTAGGAAAGCACTACGCCGCTGGCACATTGAAATAAAAATTAAGTAAGCAATACACCGCTGGTACTTTGAAATAGAATTTAGGAAAGCAATACACTGCTGGCACTTTGATATAAAACTTAAGTAAGCACTACGCCGCAAGCACTTTGAAATAAAATTGAAGTAAGCACTACGCCGCTGGCATTTGGAAATAAAATTTAAGTAAGCAATACGCCGCCGGCTCGTTGAAATTGAATTTAGGAAAGTAATACGCCGCATACAAGTTGAAATAAAATTTTAGTAAGCATTATGCAGCTGGCATTTTAAAATAACATTAAAGATAGCAATACACCGCTGGCAC
>NW_026532305.1:163-1629 GCF_026283585.1 Hylaeus volcanicus | reverse complement strand
AAGTTAGCAATACGCCGCTGGCACTGTGAAATACAATTTAGAAAAGCAATACGCCGTTGGCACTTTGAAATAGAATTTAGGAAAACACTACGCCGCTGGCACATTGAAATAGAATTTAGGAAAGCAATACGCCGCTGGCATTTTGAAATAAAAATTAAGTAAGCAATACACCGCTGGTACTTTAAAATAGAATTTAGGAAAGCAATTCGCCGCTGACACTTTGAAATAGAATTTAAGTAAGCAATACGCCGCTGGCACTTTGAAATAAAATTTAAGTAAGCACTACGCCGCTCGCACTTTGAAATAGAATTTAGAAAAGCATTACGCCGTTGGCACTTTGAAATAGAATTTAGGAAAGCTATGCGTCGCATGCAAGTTATAATAAAATGTAAGTAAGCACTACGCCGCTGATACTTTGAAATAGAATTTAAGTATGCATTACGCCGCTGGCACTTTGAAATAGAATTTCGGAAACCAATACGCCGCTGGCACTATGAAATAAAATTTAGGAAAGCAATACGCCGCTGGCACTTTGAAATAGAATTTAGGAAACCAATACGCCGTTGGCACTTTGAAATAGAATTTAGGAAAGCAATACGCCGCTGGCACTATGAAATAGAATTTAGGAAAGCAATACACCGCTGGCACTTTGAAATAAAATTTAAGTAAGCATTACGCCGCTGGCACTGTGAAATACAATTTAGAAAAGCAATACGCCGTTGGCACTTTGAAATAGAATTTAGGAAAGCAATACGCCGCTGGCACATTGAAATAGAATGTCGGAAAGCATTACGCCGCTGGCTCTTTGAAATAGAATTTAGGAAAGCAATACGCCACTGGCATTTTGAAATAAAAATTAAGTAAGCAATACGCCGCTGGCATTTTGAAATAAAAATTAAGTAAGCAATACACCGCTGGCACTTTGAAATAGAATTTAGGAAAGCAATATGCCGCTGGCATTATGAAATAAAAATTAAGTAAGCAATACGCCGCTGGCATTTTGAAATAAAAATTAAGTAAGCAATACACCGCTGGCACTTTGAAATAGAATTTAGGAAAGCAATACGCCGCTGGCACATTGAAATAGAATGTCGGAAAGCATTACGCCGCTGGTTCTTTGAAATAGAATTTAGGAAAGCAATACGCCACTGGCATTTTGAAATAAAAATTAAGTAAGCAATACGCCGCTGGCATTTTGAAATAAAAATTAAGTAAGCAATACACCGCTGGCACTTTGAAATAGAATTTAGGAAAGCAATACGCCGCTGGCATTATGAAATAAAAATTAAGTAAGCAATACGCCGCTGGCAATTTGAAATAAAATTTAAGTAAGCAATACACCGCTGGCACTTTGAAATAGAATTTAGGAAAGCAATACGCCGCTAGCACTTTCAAATAGAATTCAGGAAAGCAATACGCCGCTAGCACTTTGAAATAGAATTTAGGAAAGCAATACGCCGCTGGCA
>NW_026532304.1:1185-1615 GCF_026283585.1 Hylaeus volcanicus | reverse complement strand
ACCGACCTGGACCACACCCAGTTTTCTGATCGTCCAGTTGCACGATTTGAAGATCTATGATGGCGGCCAACGATCCGTAACATGAGCATTGAGCGCAGTAGAACTTCGATTATCGAAGGACAACGGGGCTGAAAATTTCTGCGACGATCGAGGTTAATACAATTATCGAGGTAACCAATCGAATGAGGAGCCCCACTGACACGGTACATCTTCACTACCTATGGTCACTGCTACTTCCCCCTGCAACTTCGCTTGTTGCTAAGTGACCATCCCTCATTACTTGTCATCGTAATGCAACGAACGAGGCTCTCACGCAATAATCGAGGTTTCACAGCACCTTAAATTGACGAGACACTTAAAACGTAACTGGACTTCGTATTATATGAGGATTATATGCGAGTTTACTGCGGATTATATGAGGGACATATGA
>NW_026532304.1:1050-1175 GCF_026283585.1 Hylaeus volcanicus | reverse complement strand
TAATGCAGATTGCTCTGTCGGTAATGCAGAGTGCTCGGTCGGTAATGCAGATTACTCGGTCGGTAATGCAGGGTGCTCTGTCGGTAATGCAGATTACTCGGTCGGTAATGCAGATTGCCCGGCCG
>NW_026532304.1:0-1040 GCF_026283585.1 Hylaeus volcanicus | reverse complement strand
GTCGGTAATGCAGATTGTCCTGCCGGTAATGCAGATTACTATGTCGGCAATGCAGAGTGCTCTGTCGGTAATGCAGATGGCCCGGCCGGTAATGCAGGTTGCTCTGTCGGTAATGCAGATTGCCCGGTCGGTAATGTAGAGTGCTCGGTCGGTAATACAGATTGTCCGGTCGGTAATGCAGAGTGCTCTGTCGGTAATGCAGATACATATACATTAACAAAAAATTATTTCATGCTATTCACTGCATTATCCTATACTTTTAAACAATTATATCTAGAGCTAGTGCGTATTCATATAATACGTTCTTTTCGTGAAAAAAAAATCCTTCGTTGCCATACCCATGGGTGTCTAGTTTCAAGAAAATTTGTTTTTTGTTTATTTTAATAAAACATACTAAAAGTTTGAAAACAATTCATCGCATAGTTCTTCGTAAACATTTCCTCAATATAGCTTTCTTAAAAGCGGCATTACAGTGGTCTGTCCCGTTAAAGGAACCACATTATCAGTAACAACCCTCAAAATACATCGTTTCTATTCGTAGCAAACACGATCGAAATTTCTATTTCGCTACACCAATGACGATTTAATTACTCGTACTATTCGGTTTATTAATGCTCATTCAAATAAAGCCTCCTCTATTATTGACAACCAACGACTGTGTAACCAGCGTAGTCATGCAACCAAATACTATTTCGTAAACGGCTCAGACCGTGTAAAAAACAAAAGTATCTATTGTCGTATTCGTAATCCTAGCAGCCAAGCAGTGCGTTAAATAATTGCACTGTGAAGCTAAAGCAGATTGGGGCAATTAGTAGCGAAAAAACGCGTGAGAAAAGAACTTGACAGAGAGAAGGAAAAACAGAGAAATAAAGTTTCGTCGCAATTAAATGTTCATTAGATCCGTGTGTATAATTTTTCATACAAAAGGAAGGAGTAAAATGCGTAGCGCCGACTCAATGTCGTAATCCTGGTGTATTTTACGCCGTTAAATGCGACAGAAATATAAACGACATGGTCCGATAATAAAATTGTAATACTGG
>NW_026532303.1:1446-3158 GCF_026283585.1 Hylaeus volcanicus | reverse complement strand
GTTGTTTCAAATCACCTCCACTCTATATATACAGGGTGTCCCAAAAACGTTGTAACACCTTGAAATATGTGGTTCAGGAGGTGATTTGAAACAACTTTTTCCTTAGCGAAAATGTTGTCCGAGGCTTCGTTAAGGAGATATTAACCGAAAACACCGACCAATCAACGGGCGCTCCAATGGTATACTCGCGCTCTGATTGGTCCGGAGTTTTTCGTTAATATCTCCTCAACAAAGCTTCGGACAACATTTTCGCTAAGGAAAAAGTTGTTTCAAATCACCTCCCGAACCACCTCTTTCAAGGTGTTACAACATTTTTGGGACAGCCTGTAGATGTTATAAGGTATTAACTTATAAACTGTACTATTTATACAATTCTCGTTGTAAACAACATTGTTTAGTGAATTGTCTTAAAAATTCCATTATTAATACAATTACCTAATTAACTACATTATTCATAAAATTTTCTTTCACAGTAAATCATTTATAAAAATACCTTACGAACTATACTATTTATAAAATCTTCATATAAACCACATTATTCATATAGTCGTCTTAAAAATTCCATTACTCCAAAAATTCCTTATATTTATAAATTTATAGATTAATTTATGTACGTGCAATATCTGGACAAAAAAAAAACAAAAAATAATAATGAATAATATATCATAAATAGTAATAAAAAAAATAGAGGAATTGTCTAGAAAGAAAATACAAAAAATTAATTTGTATCGTGTTCTGAAAACAATGTGGACAATTTAAAAAACTCCGTTGGTAGAGAATCAACTCGAGAAACAACACAGCGTGAAAAAAAAAGTGTCTAGTTTTACAGTTAGCGAAAGCTCGTTGAAATTCTCAACGCCGTCGGCTCACGCGTGCTTCGATTACTCGTTCCGCGCCCCACGAGCCAAGCCTACGGTCAATTCCGTGGTCGATTCTCTTTGGAAATCGTTAATTTTTCGGGGGAAATTGTGGCGAGTCGAAGTAAAAACAATTTATTCGCTATGTTCGTATTTTTGTCAATGATTCGTCTAAATTTGTCAATAGTTCCATTGATTGTTCCTTTCGTTTTATTTGGTCGTTCTGTAGGCATCATTTTTCAGTTTATTTTACTTCGAGCCTATTCGCAAGTCTAAAGAGACGTGATGATTATGGTTTCGACTCCATTTTGCAGAAGTTAGGCAGACGAAATCGGCACGAGACGCAAGTGAATTCCCAGGAGCGTGCCAGCACGCTCGGTTGCGACTTGCGACACTTGTTTTGTGACCTGGATATCTCCGTTGCCCCCTCTCTAAACCCTCGTCTACCCAGTTGCCCCCCCTGGGGCCCGGCCCCGCCCCCCGCGGGCGCCCCCCCCCCCCCCCCCCCCCCCCTGCGCGGCGGTCTGGCCGACCCGTCGATGCCATTCGAATATCTGGTTCACCGTGCCTCTCGACCACATGCTGCGCGACCACTGCGTGTCACCCCTCGTGATCCATCCCCCTCCTCCCCCCTCACCCTGTAAGTGAATTCTTACTCGAACCCCCCTGACCTCGTCCTTGACTTGCTCCCTTGTCATTTGGGAACGAGGGATGCGAAGTATTCCGTAAAAATTGAGGGAATTTTCCGTGTGTATTCGTTAAGAGATCGATTTCAATTTAAAAAACCCGGACCACATACCGTTGGTATGCGAAAAGAATGAATCTGGAGGTTAATTGTAATATAATATTTCTGGA
>NW_026532303.1:268-1436 GCF_026283585.1 Hylaeus volcanicus | reverse complement strand
AAAAAGGGACACTATGTACTGTTCGTAGGCGAAAAGAATGAATCTGGTGTGGCACGTGAATTCGACCTCTTCGATAAAGTATCAAAGTGAGAAATTCTAATTCCTTTGAACCCTTTATTATGACGTCTCGTTACAACTTGTACCGACAATGGAGTTATCAAAACCAAGGCGTATATACTGCTCGCGACCGTGAAGAATGAATCTACTTATTTCAATATTCCTCGAACCACTCATCTTCTTTCTTTCAGTTTTTTTCATATTTTTATTTTATCGTATATACACTAATCTGAAACACGGGCCCACATACTGTTCGTACGCGAGAAGTGCGAACCTAACGACCACTTCAATAAAATGTCAAAACGAAAAATTCTCACACCTTTGAACCATTTATTTCCTTCGGCATCCTTTTGTAACTGCACCGACAACGTTTTTTTATCAATAAACGAGACCTACGTACTGCTCGCGACCGAAAAGAACGAATTTGACCTAACCTAACCTCGGAAAAGAACCTGTCCAAAAGACGTCAGATTCGTTTCGTGGGCTGCAAAGGTCTGATAAAAAAGAAGATACGACGAGAAGGAGGGGGTGGGTTGGGGGGGGGGGGGGATTCACCAACGGTTGAAAGAGGCTTGAACAACGCAGGCTAGTTCCCCATTTATGATCCACGATGGAAGCGCCACCCTCGAGTACAATGAGATGCGTTTATAAGTGGAGTGAATGCATGCGAACGACGAAGGAACGAGACTGAACGATCCAGCGCGCGTTCCAGCAGCGATATAGAAGCGGGAGTATTGATTTCAGGGCATAAATAGACCGTGGTCTCTATTATTCAAAATGCGCTCCTACCCCTAGCAGACCGACAGCGCCATCCTTCGTTGGAAAATAATGGCGGTGGCAACGTTGAACTGATTCTGCGTCCCTTCAGGTTCGTAACTTCGTAAAAGTGACGAAATTCGCAAAGGTAGATTGATTCTTCTCACGTGCAAACAGTACATAGTCAGCCCCCCTTCCTGGTAACTCCAAAAGATGCCAAAGAAAGAAGATACGAAGAAAAAATTTTTTTTGCAGCTTCGATAAAGAGATAAGATTTCCGAACGACACCAGATTCATTCTTCTCGTGTGCGAACAGTACATAATCCCCGTTTTAGTAACTCCGTTTCCAGTGCTA
>NW_026532303.1:0-258 GCF_026283585.1 Hylaeus volcanicus | reverse complement strand
TTGGTAACTCCAAAAGATGCCAAGGAAAGAAGATACGAAGAAAAAATGTTCTTTGCAGCTTCGTTCAGGGGATAAGATTTCCGAACGATACTAGATTCATTCTTCTCGTGTGCGAACAGTACATGGTTTTTGGATTGTGGACGTTCCCATCCCCTTCAGGCTGTGGTCACCACTCCTGGGTGATACAGAAAGAGTACAGGATATACTCGTCAGGTTCGAACCAGCGTTGTCCATCGGGTTGAGACTGTGCCACCCCCC
>NW_026532302.1:1279-2348 GCF_026283585.1 Hylaeus volcanicus | reverse complement strand
CAGGTACCTATGTATCTCTCTAACCGATCACTTTTATTATTGCCGGTAAAGGTTAATTCACCCACAGTTAACTTGTTGATTGAAAACATGTCAAAATAAAAACTAAAGTCGCAGGACATAGAATCGAACCCCGTCCAATCGAATTACAAAGCCGACGACATAACCACTGGACCATGAAAAACGATGTTCCTAGCCTATGGCTATTACTCACGCCCTCTATTTCACTCTGTCTCCTTTGAACACTGCCTTGAAAAGTTAAATTGTGTTATGTCAATCAAAATTGTCCCAAAATGTGACTTTTTGGGATATCTGTGGAACGTGTAGGAGTTTCGTCAAGCGGTGTGTGGCGTTCAGAGTAAATTAAATTAGATTAAATGCGAATAAATCACTCAACGTTTAGGTTCCCGGAAGGGTGATTACAGCTATTTGTATCGGCTTCCTGCCGGTTTCGTTGCAAATCCAGAACCCCTCGGCGTCTCCGTGTATTTAAATGTACACTGTACCCGTTCCCCCATTCCCCTGGCACTTAGTGGCACTTGGTGGCCAGTCACAAGCTGAATGAATTTTCGTAATGCCACTGATAATGTTGTAAAATTCCAACTCCTTCACTTTGAAAACGCTATGAGCCAGCAGTCTGTCGAGGAATAAACTGTTTTTAACGCCTGTTCATCCTCGACGTTCTGACAACCCTTCTCTTTTTGTAGGGAAAATGATAGCTGTAATGTCGTTGCTTAATGATTTTGAATGGCTTATTGATTGATCTTTCATGTTTAGTAAAAATTGTGCGATAAGTTGGATATTGATATGTATGAATATCCTAGAATGCAATTCTTATATCTGCATTTTGACGATTGACATTCGTTAGTTGTTTTCAGTCTGCTGGCCGATGAAATGAAAATTTTTAATAACTCCGTCAAAATTTCAAGGTAACCTACTTAACGGGGGTAATCATTTTTGAAGGGTCGTCCACTGTAATTTATAAATTCCTCGGAGTGAGGAGGTATTTTATCCTAATTTATCGGCTAGCAGACTGAAAACAACTAACGAATGTCAATCGTCAAAATGCAGA
>NW_026532302.1:424-1179 GCF_026283585.1 Hylaeus volcanicus | reverse complement strand
CAAAATGTTGCTGAAAAACTTTACGGTTTCGGTATACAAATAAGTCTGCTTGCTTTTAGTTTACATTGTAATGAAAATATGAATTTTAAATCCCATGGATATCTGAGTTTCTCGTTGAGAATGGCAAAGTCAACATTGGTTTTCTTTTAAAAGTCATTGACGATGCGATTGGGACACTGTGGATAGTCGAATATGTCTATCCGCTTATTAGGATTTCGTACATCACAAGTGTCGTAAAACCAAACCCTCCAAATTCAATTGGCACCTAGATCCGTACACGGCCCCCATTTTTCTACCGTTAGAAATACGATCCTGAAAATTTGTAGGTAAGTTAATGTAAAGTTAAAAGAAATGCAGTGGGAAATTAGTGGGTACTTCTAACACACAAAACGTAGTTTAACCTCTAACTTTTAGCAGGCCAATTTAAGAAGTATACTTCTTGGCCCGATTTCCGCGGTATATCAAATGAGTCGGAACCGTTGAGGTGGCGAATAGAAATATTTTAGTCCCTATTTTACGTAAATTTAATTTTGGGATCAATAACGGCCAAAAACACGCTAAAATATGTTATATTGCGTCTTTTAGAGATAATTTGAAAAAGCTATATCTGGTAGAGTTTAATGCTTTATTTACATTTAATCGGATGTTAAACGTATTATTTAAACACTGTTTGATTTTACTGATTTCCTATTACGTCGTACGCAACGAAAATTTTAAATAGTAAATGAAACCAAATTATTGTTCGTATTAAAGGT
>NW_026532302.1:0-324 GCF_026283585.1 Hylaeus volcanicus | reverse complement strand
TGAGGAATATTTCAGCTGTATTAGGTCGAATGTTGGATTGATAACTCGGGATGTACCCGTGAATTTATTGAAATTGTTCACAAAATGTATTACAGCGCGCGCCGATACAACTGTGAACAATGATAGCTTGGTAATCAGTAAAGGAGGAAAACAGATTTAAGAGTTTTTTCACAGCTTCATGTCAGAAAATATTTTATATTCTTACAGATATTTATAATTTATAAGACCTTTAGTGATACCCGCAAAAGGAGTTTTAAATAGCCCTTTTTAATAAATGTTCAAGGTCATTGACGCATCAACCGGCCAGGATCCTAGCGGTGTGCG